>NW_026057580.1:80516220-80745492 GCF_023721935.1 Panthera uncia | reverse complement strand
GTGTGTGTGTGTGTGTGTGTGTGTGTGTGTGTGTGTGTGTGTGTGTGTGTGTGTGTTTTCTCTTCCACAGACACTACCTAATTAAATCTCAAAAGATATAAGGTTATATAATCAATTCTCAGGGTTCTTTTGAGAATCCCATTGGAAAAGTAAATCTTTCTTCTGAGTATTTCAGTCTATTTCTCTCCTTTGTTCTAGGCAGAAACTGGATCTTAACACTATTCTGTGTAGGTTTTTTTGCTTCTGCTTCCATATTTGCAACTCATTCATGTACAGTGGAGCTCATTCTTCAGAAGTGACCCTTAACCACTACCAGTCAAAAGTGACACTGCAGCCATCCATAGGTGGAATCACTATTGTTGTCTACTGCTCTCAGGTTAGTAAGGATGACCTGAACACTTACAATGATGGATCTGAATGTCAGGCTTTTAAGTGTATCCTGAATGAATGCACAATGTGCTATAAAAAGTTACAGAGAATGTTTTCTAAAAACCACCCGCATGTTGCATCCTGTGCTAATAAGTAACAATAACATAGTGAAGGAGGTGAAACAGCAAAGTACAAATACACCGAAAGTGGTGAAAAATACAAATATTACCAGGGAAGACAAGACTTTAAAGCAGTGGTTCTCAACCAGGGACAATTTGCTCCCTCTTCCCACCTGCCTATGCTTATTTGGCAGTATCCGTAGACACTTTTCTTTCTTTCTTTCTTAATTTTTTTAATGTTTATTCATTTTTGAAAGCCAGAGAAAGACAGACACAAGCAAGGGTGGAGCAGAGACAGAGGGGGACACAGAATCCGAAGCAGGCTCCAGGCTCCGAGCTGTCAGCACAGAGCCCGACGCGGGGCTCGAACTCACGAACCGTGAGATCATGACCTGAGCCGAAGTCAGATGCTCAATCGACTGAGCCACCCAGGCGACCCTGTGGACACTTGATTTACAAGATTGAAGACTGAAGGGGTGCTACTAGCAGGTAGTGGGTAAGATGCTGCTACCTGTCCTACAATGCACAGGACAGCCTCCCACAACAACAACAAAAACATCCAGCAAAATTTCGATAGTACCAAGGCTTAGAAACCCCAATTTAAAGTATAGCCAAAGAACACTGCAAGTGCTACCTGTATGACCAGCCTACAAAATCTTGAAAGGTATTTCTAGTAAACATGTAATTGCGTGACAATGCTACTTTTTATTGTGAAATATATCACTCACAAAAAGGAACAGATATAACATACATTTGGTGTTTAAAGGATAAAAACCTAATATCACTGTAGCCATCATCCAATTGAAGACATGAAACATTTACAATACCTTTAAATCCTTCTCACTTTTTCCCCAATCACATTTTTCTCCAGAGCACATTCCTGAATTTTCTATTTACACATTCCCTTGATTTCTTCACTAGTTCTCACATATGTATGTATTCCTAACTAACATATTTAGTTTTGCTAGTTTTGACATTTTTGAAGTGGAATCAATGTATTTTGATTTGTATTTTTGTTCAATATTCTCTTCATGATATTCACCTATGTAGATGTGAGATATTTGAAGAATTTATTTTAATAATGAGTGGTTTTTGATACTTTTTTAAACTTAAAAACATTGCATTCTGAAACCACTTAATCATGTATTTGTATTTATGCGCTTAGGAATTTGATAAGTGCTATGAAGACTTTAACGACGTGAGATTCATGGGAAGTGTGTAATGAGATAAATGAAGTAGGTTGAGTCGGAGTCCTTTTCTCAGAATATAGCATAATCAAGTACAGGAGTTTGGAGTCAAGAAACTTTGATTTGGATCTTTGTTTTCCAATTTATCTGTTGATTCACCTTGGCTAACTCCATCTCTTCTTCCCCAATTTGTTCATTGATATAATGGAAGAAAAAATATTTATCTACTTCATACTATTGTGATAATGCATATAAAATTCAAAAATAGTAATTGAGAAAAAAATGAACACTCTATAAATAAGATTTGCTATAATTAAAATAGAGGCATCCCTAAATTTATGACCTAATTATTTTTCTTTCTTCCTCCAGGCACAATATAATAAATTGGGTTTCTGTTCTTGAAAATAAGAATCATAAAATCTAAATTTCTTTATGAAAATAATTGAAAAAAATATTAATTCAAACATTTATAGAATATGTAAATTTAACTGACTTAGCATTTTGATATCCAATTGTGTGGTTTTTCCAGTTAATTTCTCCCTTCTCTCATCCTTTGTTAATAAATACACTACATTCAGGGAGGGCTGATAAAGTAAGAACAGTAATTTCTGAGCTTTTCAACTCTTTAAAGGAGTTGGGAAAGTTTTTAGTAGAAGCAACAAATATTCTTGAATACCATGGTTTTCAATTATAAGAAAATAACTTGAGAGGAAAAATATCGTTGCTGTTGTTGCTGTTGCTGTTGCTGTTGTTTTGCTTTATTTAAGTCCTGGAAGACTTAAAATATAAGCACATCCAAAACATGAAGTGGAAAGGAATTCATTATTATCTAAGAGATGTTTCTCATCAGAAGGTGATAAGAATTTCACCAGAGGGTAGGGAAAGAATAAATGTTTCGTTTACAGGATATAGAAGATTTCTGGTGATGGATCTCAGGGCTCCTCCCACTATAGAACTTCAAAGTGGAGGTGAGGTAGGACCACTGAAACTCCAGTATGTACCTCACTAAGTATCAGTCATTGCGGAGCAGAAGAGTCGTCCAGTATGCCATATGAGGCACTGGAACTCTTTACAGAGAACTTACAACATAGCACCTATGTGTTAGAAAACCACTGTTTGAGGAAAGTGCATAGGTAGGGCCTGAACATAGTCTGTGTTTCCTTTAAGCCAACATACACAGTGAAGGGAGAACAGTTGAGACTTTTGAGAGGTCAAGAGACTTGTCAACTTGGTGAAAGACCAAAATTATCTGAAGAGACACTGAGGTTGGGTCCAAGAAGACACAGTGCAGATGGACCTGAAAATCTGAGGTCACAGTGGGAAGTGCACCTCCGCAATAGATGCAGAAGGAACAAAGGGAAACATTCTTGATCCGATAAGTCACACTTCAGCAGAAGCCAGAAGTGAGAGGAAGTAGCTAAGAATAAATTGCAAACCCAGTTCCCACACCTGAACTCTAGTAAAATGCTCCTGAACCCAGAAGTTCCTAGAAAAGGAGTGGGGGAGGGGAAGAATACACAAGAAAGAATGGGAAGAATATGAACTGACCATGTTAATCCAAAATTGATTAAAATTCAAACCAGAAACAACTAACTTACTATCAATGATAAAAATGAGCTTTTCTTGGGGCGCTTGGGTGGCTCAGTCGGTTGAGCGTCCGACTTCAGCTCGGGTCATGATCTCACAGTCTGTGAGTTCGAGCCCCGCGTCGGGCTCTGTGCTGACAGCTCAGAGCCCGGGGCCTGTTTCAGATTCGGTGTCTCCCTCTCTCTCTGACCCTCCCCCATTCATGCTCTGTCTCTCTCCATCTCAAAAATAAATAAACGTTAAAAATTTTTTAAAAAAATGAGATTTTCTCCACAGAAAGGGAAAGTGGACTCAGACTCGTAAGCTAAATCGAACTTCCTAACAGTGAATATTTTGTTTTATTTTAAATATATTTGAATTTTTTGACTATATAAAGTTCAAATCCAATGTAAAATAAACTCTTACAAAAATTGTTTAACAGTCTAAAATGTTTAGAGCAAAAAAAAATTTTTTCTTTATAAATCCCCCTGAAACAAGCATAGACAATCATCACTGCTCCCAGAAAACTAAGGTCATAAATCTTGATTTTTCCCCCATTTCTGACTCAGTAAGGGTATATGGATCCTCACATCTTTAAAGGATAAATGCTAGGGGTAGTTCACCTAGTGCCTTAATTTTCCAGGATCCCTTGCTTTGTCAACTCAGTGAAGCATTCGCAGCAACCTCACACAGCAGTCACCATGACAAGTTTTGTCATACCTGAAGAATCATTCTCTGTAGAAAAGATTATAAAAGCTGAGGTTGTGAGGCTGAAGTGCCATAGTCTTGTCTCCATAATATTACAAATATTATTAATGACTTGAGATGTCTCTACAGAAAAAAATTCATTACAAGAATGCCTGATTGGTGGAGTCAAACTAGAAGGATAATGATAAAATCAACTTTATGTTGCAGAAGGAACTATAGATACCACTCTCTTTTTTTAATTTAGGTGGTTTTTTTTTTGTAATTTAAAATTTTTTCTACAATGAATGTACACTATTAAGGTAATAAAATATAATACAGAAATAAACACGTTTTTGAGAGTTGGATAGGAATGTAATAATAGTCAGCTTCAAATGCCTCATCTTAGAGGCCAGTTAATTAAGGTCCAAAGAGTATCCTGGCTATATAGGTCACACTGTTAGTCAATGAAAAGATAGCAGTCACTCTCAAAGGTCTTTCCATTAATCCAGTCTAGGAAGGGACTGGTGGAGTGAAAAAGCAGCACACTTTTCAGATCATTCTTAGAAAGGAAGGCAATATCTCTACAACTGGGCTCATAAACTCCACTGCAAAGATCAATGTCTTTTTCTTTCTTTTTTTAAAGAAAGAAATAAGTTTATTTTAAAGAAAGAAATAAGTTTATTTACTTATTTTGAGAGTGAGCGAGTTGGGGAGAAGAAAATAGAAAGGGAAAGAGAATCTCGAGCAAGCTCACTATTAGCACAGAGCCTGACAGGGGGCTCGAACTCACAAATTATGAGATCAGGACCTGAGCCTAAATGTCAGATGCTTAATCAACTGAACCACTCAGGCATCCCTGGATCATGTCTTTTTAAAGTTTTACCTGTATCTGATAAAGGATAGCAAATTGTCTCACACCAAAAGAATTGTCAACAGCTTTTCAAATGATGAATAAATACGATATGTCTTATAAATTCATGCTTTTCAGTCACTAAGAAAACTGTCGTTAGCTTTCACATTATCCTTGGTACCAAAATATGGCTTTACTTGAAGCCGTAGCAACATTTTCGATTATGCAGAAGAAAGACTGAAGGTGAAGATTGAGATCTAATAGTAACATGTGATGCTTTGTTGTTTCATCATTGTAATATCATATTATAACTAGTTTCAGTTTAAAGAATTTCAGTATTGCCAGTTTCCTTCTAAAGTTCCTATTTCTAATGTCAATGAATTTTACTTGTAATACCAACTAGGAAGTGTTGGCTGATTTTCTCCGAAATTCTGTTTGCCAGTGGAAAAAAAAAGGAAATTAATGAGATCTTAACTTTTGAAATTTTGTCATCTTAGGAAAGACAGATCTTAAAACTATGCTACATGTTTTGGCTATAAAATTTATATTTTAATAAGCTTTACTGTGACCTCAACTTGCATTTTCCCAGAGGAAGGGAAGAGAATGGAAATACCCTGCTTCTCCCACTCTTCTACATTCTTCAGACTATTTAAGGAAGAATAAGATGAAAACAAATTCAAGGCAATGTCAGAAAAAATATATATAAGAAACTTAAATAGTTGAAAATATCATAAAGAAGATTTTATACATAAATCTCAGAGTAATTTAGCAATTTTGTTTATGCATTAAATTCAATTTTGAACTTTTCTTAATGTTTATTTTTGAGAAAGAGAGAGAGAGCACATGTCCACACAAGTTGGGGGAGGGGCAGAGAGAGAGATAGGGAGTCACAGATCCAAAGCAGGCTCCAGGCTCTGAGCTGTTTGCACAGAGCCCGACGCGGGGCTCAAACTTATGAACCATGAAATCATGACCTGAGCCAAAGTCAGGCACTTAACCAACTGAGCCACCCAGGCGCCCCCAATTTTTAACTTTTTATCAATTGTAACGGGAAAGTTTTATTTTTTAAATAAAAAAAAAAATCTATGCCAGTTTATTTAGACAGACCATTTTTTTCTACCCCCATTAATTTCTCAAAGTTATTTATCATGCAAATCCTTATACAAAAAATAGTAATATAAACTAGCTTTTAGGTTAAAAACTACCCCTCTCACATAGTTCCTACTTTTTCCAAATTATAATTTGGTGGAGGGACTAATTTTTAAAACCTAACTCAGATAAAAGTTTCTTGTGGAGGATAAAGTTAATGGAATTTTGGTTCAGTTTTAAGATATTCTAAAAACCATAGGGGCCTTTGGGTGGCTCAGTCAGTTGATGTCCGACTTTGGCTCAGGTCATGCTCTCATGGTTCCATTCATGAGTTGGAGCCCCATGTCAGGCTCTGTGCTGACAACTCAGAGCCTAGAGCCTATTTCAGATTCTGTGTCTCTCCCCCCACCCCACTCCCCCACTCTCTGCCCCTTCCCCACTGGTGCTCTGTCTCTCAAAAATAAATATTAAAAAATTTTTTAAAAAAGATATTCTAAAAATCATGGAAAGTAAGAAGTAGCACAGTTCTTAGTGTGTCTTTGTCAGTACTGATGATCTTAACCAAGCTGTGATAAAACCTGGACAGACATCAAGCCATGATAGGATACTGGTAAGTGCTGATGTACGTCTCTTGTCACTAACTGAACAAGCAATTAGATTTAGTTGTTTGGGAACTGTCCTGAGTTTACACCCCAGATAATATCATCTATATCAGTTTCAACCTGCCATTACCTGGAACACATATAATATTGTTTTCTGTACTTTATTTAATTATTTTATATATTTTTATATGAATGCAATCCCAATCTCTATTTTTTTTTTAAAAATTCTCCTAAAACATACGTGACTATTGCCCTCGAATAATAATTCAAAATTAAAATGAGCCCAAAGATCTTAGGTGCTAGATTTAAAACTAGAGATCAACATTCTACAAAAACCCATTAAAAAAATGAATGCAAACATTAATTCACTTTAATTATGGAGTAATGCATTATAACTGCTCCTGTTTACATATGCTTGGAAATATAGGAGAAAGAGAGCTTATATATATAAAGTTATTTTTAAGTTGGGTACACATGGGAGATATTTTAGTAGAACGTCCTACTGGTTTAAAAGTAAGGAACATTAATTTCAAGTAGGGGCTATAACAGTTTTTATGGATGAGGCTTTGAGGCAGTGTATTTACTAATAAACCTCTTATACTGATAAGTACATTGATGCTATATTTCAGGTAAAAAGGACAACATTATCAAGGTTACAATTCAAAATATGGTTGGGGTCCATATCCTGTGGAGTGAATACCTGGTGCATTTTTTTTCCAGAGTCCTACCACTGGTGCACAGATAATTAATAGTACCCTAATTCTACTTTGAGTAGCCAGCACACACAGTCTCTCTCCTGCCAGAGTCTACTCTTTTACCCCAATCCCTGCCATTCTGGTTAGAGAGGTGAGCACGTGACTAAAGCAGGGCCAATCAGGATTCACCATGGACCTCTATTAAATCAACTGGGGAAAAAAGCAATCCTCTTTTCACTGAAATTCAGAGACTAAAATTCATGTAAGCCTGAAGCTGACAGATGCCACCATCATCACAATATCGAGACAGTCAATGTGAAAATAAAGCTTATTTTGAGGAAGGAAAAAACCAATAGATGGGGAGCAACCAAGTTTTGATTCCATTTTTTGTTGTCCTAAATCTGGAATAGTAAACTGAAAAGTCTCACTGAGAGGGAAAGTCTATAAATGTGTAAAACATTACCTGGAAAACAAAATGGATTAGCAGGATCCATGGAAAATGAAGGAAGATATACGCTAATCATAAACAATGAAATCTGATTTTTTTCCCAAGTATTCTGATCACAATAGCTTTGTGACAAGATTTTTTCCTGGTGAGTACCAGATGGCAACCCCTGCATGGATCTTAGATGGTTTGATGTAATCTAGACTTTCAGTTATATAAATCAACTATTTTTCATTTTTCTTGGTGCCTTCTCATGCTTCTTGGCTTTGCCCTCCCTCACACTTTCTTCCTTTATTCTTTTCTTTCTTTCCTCACTTTTCATTGTATTTTCACCTCTTGGCAAGAAGAGAATACATTACATATTTGTGCAACAGACAAGACAAAAAATAACAATGAAACATATGGCTTTTACTGAGAGAATCTGAGAAGTATTAACAATTCTGTTTTAAAGTCAATTAGCCTGGCATCAGATTCAAAACTTGGTTTAGGGCAGTGTGTCTCCAACTGTGGCCACCAGACCAGAAAGTAGTATCAGCACCACCTGGAGACTTGTTAGAAATGCAAATTCTCAGGCCCATCCTGGCCCTCCTGTATCAGAAACAACCACCTGTATTATTTGTGATTCTGATGTACTCTAAAGTTTCAGAGGCACTGTTTTGGGGAGCGGTATGATGGTCAGTAAGCTATTCAGTGATTCTCACGTTAAGGGAGCCTATGCTATTTCAGAGGCAGCAGTGAGTGAGCATTAAAGCCTCAAGAGGAATTGCTAACATATTTTATGCATAAAATAGTTTCTCTCACATCACTGATGGTAATAACATATACAAATGAATCAATGTGAGCACAGAAAGAAGAGCAAGATTAGTGTAGGGTTTAAAGATGAGACAGCACAGTTATTTAAGCTATGTGGATATACTGCCTAGGTTTAAATCCCAACTTTGTCATTTCCTCCCTCTGCTAAATCTTTCTTCCCAGTCCTCTCATGTCTATAATGGGAAAAAATAATAATGCCTACTCCTTATGATTCTTATAGGTATTAAATGAGTTAGTACATGTAAGGTTCTTAGATTAGGCCATGCACATGATACATGCTCATTAAATGCAAGTATAGTTGCCTTATGCTATTCTGTAACCAATAGCTACATATGACAACTTAGATTTGAATTTAAAAATAGTTTTTAAACACTTCATTCGCCACATTTCAAGTGCTCAGTGTCCACATAGATTATGGAATATTTTCATCATCAGAAAAAGTTTTACTAGACATCAATGCTCTACGCTATGAATTAGTATGCTAATGACAGAGTCAGAGAAGGGGAGTAAGGGACATAGCTGGTTAGGTGAAAATGACTCTCAGGTCTCTGCCCCGTCCTTACATGAAATGGCAACAATCAACCTCCTCTTTCTCTCTCTCTCCCTCTCTCTTTTTAATTGTTTTTAAGTTTATTTATCTGAGAGAGAGAGACAGAAAGAGAGAGGGCAGAGAGAGGAGGAGAGAGAGAGAGAATCCCAAGTAGGCTCTGCACTGTCAGTGGCGATGCCGGGCTTGAACCCACAAACCGTGAAATCATTACCTGAGCCGAAACCAAGTCAGATGTTTAACCTGGCACCCCTCGGCCTCCTCTCTTAAAAGGCCTAGTGCCTTCTCACAGGGCCTGCTGTCTCATGCTGGGACCCTGAAAGCCCAGGTAGGCTAACGAGTAAATTCAACTGGAGTTCACTGAGAAAAACCTCCCATCCCGACTAGGTCCGTCCCTCACACATCTCAATGAGGAGAACTTGGATGTGCTCAGGCTTCTACCGCAGTTCAGAGTACCACCTGCCTCAATGCCACCAACACGTGTTTTTCCTCAATCCTGAAATATGTCACACAAACTCAGTTTGGAAGGTACCAAACAGAAAATCAAAGGAAACATGAATCTAAGCATATCCTATTATAAAATCTCAGATAAAAAAAAAAAAAACACAAATTCATTAGCAGATATTTCCATGTGGACATTCTACTATCATTTCTATTGAATACATCCTGGAATTCAAGGGCATCATTAAGTAGCATCCAAGCTTCCTTTCCTACCATGTCTCTTTCCGAGCTCTTTCATGAAGCCTCTAGCTTAGTCAGGCTTCCTTTTTGAACCCTGATTATACCATGCTCCTTTGCATTTCTGTATATTTGCCCATGCTGTGTCTCCTGCCTGGAATGGCTGCTTTGAATTCTTTCTTCACGTATCAAAATCTCTCTATCCATAAATGTCCAGTTCAAGTCTTACCTTCTTGAAGCCATTTCTGACTATTTCTCACACCCCTGATGCTGGATAATGTCTATAACATACAGTACATATTTTTATTATATAACATATATCCTCTTCCATATATATAACATGCATATTTCTCTAACTGGAAAACCTATCTTAAATCATCTGTCACAGTACGTAAACAGATTTTGATTTTTAAGAAATAACATTGCATTGTACTGCATTTGTCTATTGTTATGGAGGACTGAAAAATAATTGCTAGACCACTATTCTTGAGTAAACAAAGTACTTTCTAGGAGACTTTTGGAGGGAGTGGCCTTCCACAAGAGCATGAACAACTCATCAATAGTAGACTCAGTTTAGTCACAGATAGATGTTAAATATGATGATGAAAGCTTGTGGAGGTTTGTGATAGCCCTAATTTTCTCAGTGAGGCAAGAATCAAGTTGACCAGGAAAGAGGGTACATGGAGGAAAAGACAGTTGAGGTTTCAAAAAAAAAATCAAGAAAACATGTAAGTCTTTTGAATAAGTAGGAAGCAGAACAGACTAGGGAACTCTCAGAGGAGAGAAAGAAGGGGAAAGAGTATTCTCAGAAGATGATGGAAACAGATTTTTGCTAATGACTGATTGTCTTTTGTGTTTTTTTGCAAAAAATGTATCTCACACGTTAAAGCATATAAAATAAGATTCCTACCTTCCTGTACAAGGTTCCGGAACTCAAATATTCTCCCAGATTGTGAACGCCTACTGAAGCATACTGTAGATAACATGAGACTTAGAAGGTAGAAGGCTAAATGTCTCTATTATAAAATTTAATTAAAAGAAATGTTTAATAATGCTGTTTTTTATTCATAATAACTGGCTATTTTAAATGGATGGCTCTGAAGGGGAATCATTTGTCCCCTATTTAATTTTTATCAGCTCATACTTCTCCCCACCATCCCATTAGTCATCTTGACTTAACTGTGTTTGCCTTCTTAAAATACAGAGGGAATAAAAATTGATAGCTCATAAACACATATTAAAGAGTAATTTGAGATTTATAGAGGAGAATAAAGAGGAATAGAGAAAGGCCACTGTAGGTAATGGTATCATGTAGGCAAAATGAAATAATCCATACAGTGTGCACCTGGATGCATGTGTGTGTACATGTGCACACCCCCACAGAAAACGAAGTTCTGACTCAATCATAAAAAGCTATTATAAAACCTTTATAAAATACCCAAATATATTTTTGTGTGTAATTTGCCTCTTTATGGAAAGGGCTTTTTTCTATATATTTTACTGTCACTGATGTTTAAAAATATTTAGAATTGACAATCTAGCAGATAGAACATTGTTACAGCTAAAAGATGGAATGACTTAGCTATAGACGTTCAAATAAGGAGAGAATTCTAGTCCCCAAAATCAATATAAATGAAAAAGAATGTTTTAGTTATACAATGGAATAGATACAAGGTGCCTATTATCTGTTACTTGAAGTGCAGAAACTCACTCCACGATATTAGCTCTATTTATGATTGGGGTATGAAAAGAAAAGGCAACTAGAGACAACACTGAGAAGAAAAGCAAACTATAGACAATGATCAAAAGACCCAGAGCCATCAACTTCCACCACCATAATACTCCCAAAGCAAATATCACCTGGTTTTTAACTGAAACATAGTTGACATACTATATTAGTTTCACAGGTACAACACAGTGATTCAACATTTATATGCACTATGCAGTGATCACCATGATAAACCTAGCTACCATCTCTCACCAAAGTTGTTATATTAACTATATTCCTTATGCTGTATATTGCAGCACGCTGTCTTTATTTATAACTGGACATTTGTACCTTTTAATCCTCTTTCTTTTGCCCATCTCCCTGTTTTTCTCTTCTCTGACAAACACCAGATTGACTGCTCTCTGTATCTTTGGGTCTGTTTTGGTTTTGTTTGTCCATTTGTTTTATTTTTTAGGTTCCATGTGTAAGTGACATCACACGGTATTTGTCTTTCTCTTTCTGACTTATTTCACTTAGCATAATGCCTTCTAGGTCCATCCATGTTGTGGCAAAGGGCAAGATCACCTGCAAATCTTAACTTGGAAGAATAATGTTTACTAAATCATACAGTTATGTGTAAGCGAATTGAAGAAGGAAAAAAAACTGATACAAAGAAAGACAAAGATACAAAGAAAAACTAAAAATTATTTCAATTCCATTTTCTGTACAGGCAAGAAATGAGCCTATACATAGAAAGGAGTAGAAGGCATTTTTGGAAATCCACATTCTTGGTTTAGTTAACATTTGTATCCCCTTCTACAGTACAAAGAAACAGGCTGAATGATTAAAATTGGAAACAAAAAAAAGTTACTATATTAAACTGCAGGACTATTATTCTTAATAAATAATAGATTTATCATTTTGAAATTCTGAATACTTTAGATGATTCAAATTTCCATTAACAGTTTCCATTAATATTGCTTTGTAACAGGAAATACAATAACTAATATAATCTTTATAAATGACATTAAAAACAAATGATTTGTTGAGGTAACTATTGAAAAAAAGACAATGAAGTTGCATATATTGATAAACAAATGGAGATGCTATAACATCTTTTCTCTCCCAACTAAAAACAAAGATAAAGCACCTTTTCCAGTATAATATTTCAATTAAATCCATCCTTCTTGGAATTAGAAATAAATAAAAATGAGATTAATGGAGTCCATTATTTTTAAAAATTCAATGAACTGTGGACATTTTCAGGACAAACAAGTATGGCAACATCGATATCTGCATCCTCCAAATGTGAAAGATAGTAATAACATAATGTACATGGAGGTCTGTGACAGTTCATCCTAAGTGGCCAGTGATATTGATGAATCAGTATCCTGCATCATAAGAACAACTAGACAATCCAATAATCCAAAGTAAAGTCTTAGATTTCGCTCTCTCAACATCTCTTAACATTGATCAGGCAATCAATTTTGTCTTAAAATGCAATGGCATCTCCTTGCAGTTTTGAGTGTTTTTGAGTCATTGGCAATATACAGGAAAGGATAACACACACTGAAGAACTCAGTCCCTGCTATTAGGTTCTATGTAACCGACAAGTCAACTTTTACTTATAGCATATGACTAGGACCACAAAGTCATTATCCGAAAATGAGAAGCTACTCTCTATATAATGTGTCACAGTCCAGTATCAGAAAGTGATACTAAATGGTTTTTCTCATCCATTGCTTGATGACTGATATATAATCTCTGAAATGAGAGTTTTAGAATTTGCTATAAATGTTAAATACAAATCCATGCACAAATCTCTTGATTTCCATAATATATCTAGGGTGTAATATCAGAAAAAGAAAAATCATGAGAAAAGAGTAATTTAAAAAACACTTTACGAAAAATAAGAGTTAGCTCATCTTTATGTACTTGAACTCTTTCCTGTCTCCTTTTTGAGTATTCCTACTTCTTCCTCAGTAGCTTTCTCCCTCCCCAACATAACCATGTTGCTCTAAGAGCCTTCCCTGTTTCAAACCCTCCCATGTTCTACATTTCCACCCCCTTGTATGGGCCAGGCCATAGCAGCCTTCTAGCAGGTAGTCAGTCATGCATTCACAGGGCACCTATTATTTTGCCCAGTGCCACAAATGGTCAAGCTAAAAAAGAGAGGAAGTTTATTTTGAAATATGTTGCCTGATAGTTATCAAAATGGAGCTTAGAATCATGGGCCCAGTGATATGAACTATAAATCACTTAGATTCATTTTTAAAAGTTCTATGCAATTATTCTATTTTTTTTATCATCAGTGTGGATATCAGATCCTTTTGGAAAGAAATGAATTATGATACTATGGAAATTTCTTCAAAGACAGAGGCTTATGACTTGAAGAGTTTTATCAATTAGGAATATGCTTATTGATCTTTAAGGACTAGAAATGGTCTAGAAAACATAAGTTTAAGGATATTTCTGAAAATTTGAAATTACAGGGAGTCACTAAATTTTCCAGAAATACTACAGAATTTTGAAGTGTTATTATCAATTATAATTAGTACAATTTAATTTGTCCAATATGCAAATATATGGAGCCACCTGAGCTCATGGTATTAAAACATTACAAAATATAATGGAATGTTAGGGCTCATGGTATTAAAACATTACAAAATATATTGGAATATATGGTAATTAGGTCTACTTTCCTCTTGCTGAGTTTTACACAGCAATCGATTTTCCTTAAAATTATAGGTTATACGACTCTCCTCTCTGAAGTCAGTCTAATAACACAGATGAACATGAGTCTAAGTTGGGTGAAATATTTTATTAATTCCAATTATTGAATATGTGCTTTCTCATCTACCCAGATAAACATTTTTAAAGTGACATGTTCAAGGTGTCCATTTTAAATGGGAAATAATTAAAGTTATACCACACAATCTCAATTTTATGTGAAAAAAATTATAAAGACAAAAAAGACTAGAAACTTTCAAATTAAGTAGTTATAGGTAGATGTACAAATAGGGGTGACTTAAGTCATCTTTTTTAAACCAACATTTTCTAAGTTGATTTTAATTATCATAAATCATTTTCAGAACCAGAAAAATATATTATTTAAATTTTTTTCTGGAAGATAATCATGTTTTGATTTAATGGAATAATATGAACATTTAGGCATGGTCATGAATTCTTCAAATGGATATCGCCCTGTAGACATGAATGGAAAAATATTACTCTGAAAAACTCACGGTTAAGATATTTGTGGGACAATATAATAAGAGATACCTAATGATGCCCATCCATCTTCAGTACCTGTAAATACACCAGAGGGACAAATAAGGCATGATTAGAGGGTAACCCATTTAAAGGTAACCCCCAACTAATTCAACAAGGCTTTGAACTTGACATGATTAAGATCTCCTTAAATAAACTTCACAGCATGCTACAATCTCAGTTTGCTTCCCAGATACACCAACCCCTACCCTTAAGCCAGCCACCTGGAACTGATCTCCATCAATTTCTCTTTTTCTCTTATTTTATCACCCCCCACATTAGATTAGTCTGTAATCCATTAATTACATCTAAGCCAGACTCTACCACAAAATACATTTGAACTGATATAGATCCTAAAATCTGAATGTCTTACAAAAATTATAATTGCAAATTTGATACATTGTTTATCTTCTCTGATAAAAGCTTCCATTACATTCATGGTGTATATAACAATAGTATCTTGGTATCAATGAAATGCAACATGTATATGTTTATGTTTGTGTATATAACTATACACTTAAAACTAATAATATTTTATTATAATTTTGTGTATTTGTTTCCAATCTACTGAAAAGAAATGTCTCCTGTCTTACTGACCATTCTTGGACCTCGATAAACATCTTTTCAATACTCTCACATTTTTTCCCTTAATAAATTGGACATTTGTATCTGGGGCAAAATTATACACAAGACTCCACGAAAAGGGGAATAGTGATGACAGAAACAAGGGGAATTTAAGCATATCTATTTCTTTATTAAGAAATAAAGAAATTTCTTCTTGCAGGGAAGATTTTAGGAACATTAAATTATGAGTAGATTTTATTGATCTTTCTTGGGCTTTATTGCTTCAAGTAGGGAACAGTTTGGGGCTAATCAGTACCTTCAGGGACTGATATAAGTAATCTGTGCCTTAATTGTTCCAGGGGTATCAACGTCTTTAGAAAAAAAAAATCATTAGATCATATAATATTTTAAAACTATAAAGTAGTGATGTTTCAGTACTCTTTTTAAATTTTACTACAATTCTGTGAGTCTACCACATTAGCTTATACATGTTCTGGGGCACAAAACAAGCAAGTGGAAGATAACATAGACTTTTCTTATTAAAGTTTTATGATAGTAAAAAAAAAATAGAGTCATTCTCAATAGCAACTTATTGTTATACATATTTATTGAGTAAAAGAAACATGGCCCAAGATCACACTTATTTAGATACAACTTGGGGGGGATGTCTTCCAACTGTCACTGCATTTAGCCAAGACAACTAGCTAAGAGTGAGAACTAAGGGTTTCAGCTGCCTTACGTAATTGCTATGTGACTGTTAGCAAATTATTTAGCCTCTTTATGCCTAATTTTCATCCTTTGTAGGATAGGAATAAGACAAACCACTTTAAAGGATTTCTGTAAGGATTAAATGAGATAATCCAACAAAGTACTTATCCATTGCCTACAAGTATTCCATTAATCTTGGCTGTATTACTATTGATTACTATTATCTAGCAATGTTATAAAGTAGGTTCAATCATCAGGTAATCAGTAAATACTATTACTACTATTAGTATTACTAATGCTAACAGTGATACTATTTCAGTAGATACTACTTGCAATGCATATATCTAGAATGTTTGTCTTAAAACTACAAATTCTATGGAGATTTTTAGAATTGTGATGGCAAGGTTTCCCAAATCATATTCTATGGGAATAATAGTCAATGGTGAAGTAGAAAACTAAAGGATAACTATTTCCATTTTTTTTTAGTTTTTAATTCAATTATAGTTAACATACAGTGTTATACCAATTTCAGGTGTACAATACAGTGATTCAGCACTTTCATGTATCACCCAGTTCTCACCACAACAAGTGATGAGTAGTCATTCATCAAATGAGTACTGCTTAATCTCCATCACCTATTTCACCCTTTTTTCCCCTACCCCCAACTGCCTTCTGGTAACCATCAGTTTGCTCTCTAAAGTTAAGAGTCAGTTTCTTGGTTTGTCTTTTTTTTTCTTTTGCTCACTCGTTTCTTAAATTTCACATATGAGTGAAATCATATGGTATTTGTCTTTCTCTGACTGGCTTATTTAGCTTAGCATAATACACTCTAGATCCAAACAGGTTTTTGCAAATGGCAAGGTTTCATTCTTTTTTTTTATGACTGAATAATATTCATATACATTTATGGGCTACTTCCACAATTAGGTTGTTGCAAATAATGCTGATGTAAACAAAGGGGTGAATGTATCCCTTTGAATTAGTGTTTTTGTATTTTGGGGGTAAATACCGAGTAGTGTGATTACTGAGTCCTAAGACCCATTACTGGGTCTATTTTTAACTTTTTGAGGAACCTCCGTGCTGTCTTTCACAGTGGCTGCACCAGTGTGCATTCCCACAAACAATGCAAGAGGATTCCTTTTTCTCCATATCTTGTGCTATTGATTTTGGCCATTCTGACAGGGTAAGGTGATATCTCATTGTAGTTTTGACTTGCATTTCTCTGATGATGAGTGATGTTTAGGATCTTTTCATATGTCTGTCGGCCATCTGGATGTCTTCTTTGGATAAATATCTGTTCATGTCTTCTGCCTATTTTAATTGAATTATTTGTTTTGAGGTATTGAGTTGTACCAGTTATTTATATACTTTGGATATCAACCCTTTACCACATATGTCATTTGCAAATACCTTCTCCCATTAAGTAGGTTGCTTTTTAGTTTAGTTTTTTTTTTGATGGTCTTCTTTGCTATGCAGAAACTTCTTATTTTAATGAAGTCCCAATAGTGTATTTTTGCTTTTGTTTCCCTTGCCTCCAGAAACATATCTAGTAAGAATTTGCTACAGCAACTACAGCCAATGTCAAAGAGGTTACTACCTGTGTTCTCCTCTAGGGTTTTTATGATTTCAAAGTTTTTATGATTATGATTTAGGTCTTCAATCTGTTTTGAGTTTATTTTTGTGTATGGCATAAGCAAGTGGTCCAGTTTCATTCCTTTGCACGTAGCTGTCCAGTTTTCCCAACACCATTTGTTGAAGAGACTGCCATTTTCCTACTGGATGGTGATTCCTGCTTTGTCAAAGATAATTGACCACATTCTGTTCTATTGATCTATGTGTCTATTTTTGTGCCAGTACCATAGTGTTTTGATTACCACCACTTTGTAGTATAACTTGAAATCTGGAATTGTAATACCTACAGTTTTGTTTTTCTTTTTCAAAGTTGCCTTGGCTATTTGGAGTCTTATGGTTACATACAATTTTAGGATGATTTATTCCAGTTCTGTGAATAATGATGTTGATATTCTGCTAGGAATTGCAATAAATCTGCACACTGCTTTAAGTAGTATAGACAATTTAACAATATTTGTTCTTCCAATCCATGAACATGGAATATCTTTCCATTCCTTTGTGCCTTCTTCAATTTCTTTATCAATGTTTTATAGTTTTCAGAGTCCAGGTTTTTCAGACAGTTTCTATACTTTGTTGTTAATATCAATTCAAGAAATCTGCAGAGTATACTCCTATCTTGGAAACTAAAACTATAAGTTAATATATTAAAGGATAATGAAATGTTCACAGAAAAGACACCTGGTTTCTTTGCTTCTTTCAGCATCCCTAAACTTATTTAACCACAGAATTCTTTGATCACAAATATCCTATTAACTTCTTGACTTACATACTATCTAAGACACTACTCTCTGGAGTCCTAACAAGAACCATGTAGGTAACACAATCAATTAAGTGGACAACATACAGAAAAATAAAAAGAAAGATATAGACAAGGTACCAAGGAGTATATGTGGGTTTTTTTTGTTGTTGTTGTTTTTTGTTTTTTGTTTTTTCTGGGCACTGCAAAAGGAATACAGCAGAACAAGCTGGATTATAAATGCCAACCAAGCCCAGCCGGAGCATCAGGGAGACAGGGTGTGCTGGTGGGGACTGTGCAATCTGGAGTCCACCTGCCCTGCTAACATGGACAGCTCATCGTGTCCATTCAATATTACACATCTAATGCAGCTAAACCTTTTCTTTTTTCTTTTCCCTAAAATCCTTATTTTC
Source organism: Panthera uncia (assembly GCF_023721935.1). NCBI lineage: Eukaryota > Metazoa > Chordata > Mammalia > Carnivora > Felidae > Panthera > Panthera uncia. The sequence goes on along the minus strand of NW_026057580.1, from coordinate 80,726,814 downwards.
ATATAAAGTCACCATCTATTTTTTTTTTTCATATTAGCATTCCAGATACTTTAACAGCCCATGTTTTGCAGGGCCAGTTATACATTTCTCTATGTTGGATACAGTCCCCTGGCCAACAATTTGAGACTCCTAGCATAGACTTCAGTACACAAACTATTATCTATTAATTAATAAATTAATCATTCAGCTAATAGCTAAGTATTTTGCCTCATAACAACCCTGTGAGAAAAGAATTATTATGCCCAGTTTCCTGATAAGGGGATCAAATTATAGACAGATGAGGAAACTTGATCAAGTTCACAGATCTGGCAGGTGGAAGAGCCAAAGCAATATCTGGCCATTCCTGGGTGCATAGTTATTTATTAGTACGCTTCCCATGTCCCACATATGGATATACATTTATTCTTATGTAGGATGTGGAATTTGGTGGGGTAGAAATATTGCCTGTGTTGCCTCTACTCACTTACCTTCTCTTATTCGGAGGTGAGGTAACTTTGGTTAAATGACATTTATTTCTCTAGATCAGGAGTTGGCAAAATATGATTTATGAACCAAATCTGGCTAACTGCCTGATTTATGAATCAAACTTTTACACAGCTTCACTCACCCATTTACACTTTATTTTGGCTGCTTTCATGCTGCCATGGCAGAACTGAATGGTAAGTGATGGAGGCTAGATGGACCACAAGACCAAAAATACTTACTCTGGCCTATAGAAGACAAGATTGTCAACTTCTGTTCTAGATACTGCAATATTTTAATTTAGGTACAAAATCAGAGTCCTTTGTCCTTAGAGATCACTCCTTACAGACCCTCATACAATAACTTTTTACTGAGTCCGTGTTTCTGTCACCCACAGGCCTACATTAAATGTTGATAATAAGAAAAACGCATACAATGATTTGTGCTGCATTCACTGGAGAGGTATTTATTGAGGATGTTAAGCTCATCACAGGGCTCCCTATGGAAACAATATATCTGTAGTTGGAGTACAATAAAAGATCTTTTTTCTTTTCCTCATGAGGAATTAGCATTAATCACATAACCACTTCAAATCTTATAATTTGTTTTCTCTTTCCTTTAAAAGCTAGAAACTTTAAAGCTAAAACTGCAATCTACTAGCTTCCATCACTGAGCACACCTTCCAATTTAGTACTTTACCCTTGGTTTCATTTTAGTTCCTGTGTGTTGCTTCCCTTTCCCTGTTTTCTTTATTCACTTTACATTATTATATAATGTATACATTATTTTAGCCATATCGCATCTCTTTTTAATTAAGATTGGACAGAAAGGAATGAGAGTAGTGGTTACATAGAAAAAGAACTGAAAGAAAAGATGTTTGCACCTTCTGCCCCTGTCACAGGAATCTATTCCTAAGATTGCATCATTCCCTATCCCTGGGGTTCAGTTTAAACCTCTGGAAAATAAGAAGGAAAGAGAATACTCTGACCCCACAAAGACCTTATCTAAAAAAATCTGCAGTTATGTACAGGGCTGTATCTTGAGAAGAAAGAGAACATTCCCATAGTTAGACAGAACACCTCCTGAGGTATGGTCATCTCATCCTGACAGTTTTAAGTATTTTTATATACAGATCTAATGAGATTTAGGACAGAGTACCTACTGTAATGGCAGCTTTTCATGGCAATGCTACATACAGGGGAAGCAAGGGATACTAATATAGAATTATAGTGGTGCTACTAAAATCAGAATAGAGTAGAACACAGGCAGATGTTCGGGTCAACTCTCTGTCTTACTGCCAAATAAAACATGCAGGATGGTGCTGACCCTTCTTCCCTGCTACTTGCTTCCTGGGAAATTCGAAGTGTTGAGAGAGATCAAATGCCTCATAGAGATCCCCTAGGAGAAAGTACTGCACCTTTTGCTAAAACATAAGTAATCAGGGAGCACGTGGCTGGCTCAGTTGAGAAGCATGTGACTCTTGATCTCAGGGTTGTGGGTTCAAGCCCCACACTGGGTGTAGAGATTACTTAGAAAAAGAAAATCTTAAAAAAAAATAAGTAATCAGTATTGCTGAACTTCATTCTATAAGCCTCACTATGGCATGAAAATATATTGACATTAGATTTTCCATTATATCTAAACTGGAGAATTTTTCTATGAAATGCTTTTCTACCTTCACAAAACTGAATTCACTTCTAATTCAATATTTGAAGAAAGCAATTGACTCATTCTACCTGCACCCTAAACCCTATATCATAATGAAAACATAAAGAATTGGAAAGGTAAATAGTCCTAACCCAGAAAGCATTTTATACTTACTCATTTTAAGAAATGAAACACAGCGTCACAAGAAGTAATAATTAAGAAGTAGTAACTGATAAGTTTAAGGAATACCAAGATCTTTAACATTTTCCTTTATCTGTAGACATAGGTATATAAGCGCTATGGTTACTATAGCTGGCATTCAGTAATTAGAAAACCATCAAGCTTACAAGTTACCACATGTTTGGTGTTAATATCTGCTTGACAGCTGCTTCTTGAAATGCTACTTCTGTACCCTCCACTGAAATTACTAATGTTCAAATTCAGCTTTCTACTGAAAAACGCAAAAAACAGCGCTCATTCAACTGTACTTTTACAGCCAAGTGTTTAGGGTTCTTCATAAGGGAGGCTGAATTAAAGTTAAAACATCCTGATTTCAGCTATTTTTAAATGATAATGCACTATTACCACATAAGTTACAGCACGTCACATTAATCAACATTACACAGACATCTCAGAAGCGTGCTGTTCCCATGACAGTCTAATATAACGTCAAGGAAGATCTCTTAATAATAAAGATGGAATGTGCTGACAAAATCCATCCGTAGAAGGTACAAGAAGGGCATGAACTATTTTTCAACACAGCCAGAGGGACTTCTTCATGGAAACTTGCTGACAGCACTGTAGATGGAGTATTAAAGATACACAGTTTTCTCTAACATATTCATTATAAAATCTCCATTTTCTTATTAATGGGGAAAAAAGGCCTCTGTGCAACAAGTGAAGGATAATATTTTGCTTGGATAACTGATATCAGCCTAATAATAATTTTGTCACTTACGTGAAAGGGTTAATGTACTAAAAATTATTTAAGGAAAAGATAAGGCTATCCTAACAGTAACAAAAATGTGATTTTTGTATAAAAATGGATTTGATATTCCACCAAAAAGTATGTATTTTCCATAATGTATTTCTATGTCAGTTTGGAATAGTTGAAAAATACATACCACCTTAAGACACCATTATTAAAAACAGTAAGTTGAGAAATTATAGTATACACACACACACACACACACACACACACACACACACACACACCCTATATATATATCATTAATATAAGCTAAACTTTTTTTCATATTTTGACATTTCTGAAATCATGACAGGTCTTAAAAGTGAAGGCCTGTCATAGTTTTAGTGGTGATTTGCTACATAAAATGATGGTATATTTTTAATTGATAGTTTCTTAGAATCTATAAAATATAAGTCTTCACCATAAAGTTAACTCCAGTTTATTCATTTTCCATAATTGTAAAGGATTACATTACTGATGAAGCAGTGCTATGAATCATTAAAATAAAAAAAAAATACTGCTGTTCAAAAAGGGATATCTCTACATTTTCTTTTCTTTTAAATTTTTTTAATGTTTATTTATTTTTGAGAGAGACAGACAGACAGAGCATGACCAGGGGAGGGGCAAAGAGAGAGGGAGACACAGAATCTGAAGCAGGCTCCAGGCTCTGAGCTGTCAGCACAGAGCCCAATGCAGGGCTCGAACTCATGAGATGTGAGATCATGACCTGAGCTGAAGTCAGATGCCCAACTGACTGAGCCACCCAGGTGCCCCTATGTTTTCTTATTACTATTGCTCAAGGAAGAATATTAAATGCCACTCAATTGTTTTTCCTCAACTTCTCTTTCTTAAGCGACAGATATGAGAATGTCTGCTTGCCAACACTATGATTATGTGATACTGTTTGAAATTCTCACAAAAGAGGCTCCTGGGTGGCTCAGTCGGTTAAGCACCCTACTCCTGGTTTCAGCTCAGGTCATGATCTCACGGCTTTGTGGGTTTGAGCCCCACATTGGGCTCTGTGCTGGCAGCATGAAGCCTGCTTGGGAATCTCTCTCTCTCTCTTTTTCTCTTTCTGCCCCTCCCGACTCGTGATGTCTCTGTCTCTCTCAAAATAAATAAACTTAAAAAAAAATCTCACATGCCCCACCCAGTCTCTTGTCTTTTGATATGCTGTGTAGAATAAGTAAAAGAACATGGTATTTAAATATTGCTTACCTGTGCTAGTAACATGAAACAGTCTTCTTTATTTGGGTGCTATTATTTAACGAAGATTAAAATGAATTATGTTTCTGGAAAATTGTTCCTGAAAAACTTTATTGGAAAACATTATTGATAATCTAATTGACAAACCCTTGCTTTTCTGCTCACAGATGCCTTCCAGTAAGCATCACTGAAGTCTCCCCTTCCACTACTGTTATGTCTAAGTCAGAGTCTCCCAAGGAACCTGAACAGCTTCAGAAGCTCCTCATCAGAGGTTTGAGCTTTGAAACAACAGATGGGAGTCTGAGGAGCCATTATGAGCAATGGCAAACACTTACAGACCCTGTGGGAATGAGAGATCCAAACACCAAATACTTCAGAATCTTTGGGTTTGTCATATATGCCATGGTGGAGGAAATGGATGCAGTCATGAATTCAAGGCCACACAAGGTGGATGGGAGAGTTGTGGAACCAAAGAGGGCTGTCTCAAGAAAAGAGTCTCAAAGACCTGGTGTCTACTTAACTGTGAAAACTATTTTTGTTGGTGGCACTAAAGACACTGAAGAACACCATCTAAGAGATTATTTTCAACAATATGGGGAAATTCAAGTGACTGAAATAATGAATGACCAAGGCAGTGACAAGAGAGACTTTGCTTTTGTAACATTTGGTGACCCATGACTCTGTAGATAAGAATGTCATTCAAAAATACCATACTGTGAAGGAAGGAAAGCCCTACTAAACAAGGGATGGCTAATGCTTCAACCAGCCAAAGAGGTCGAAGGTGTTCTGGAAACTTTGGTGGTGGTCATGGAAGCCATGGTGGAAATGACAACTTAGGTTATGCAGGAAAATTTGGTGGCTTTGGTGGCAGTCAAGGTGGTGGCAATGGGGGTGGCTATAATGGATTTGGTAAAGATGGAAACAGCTTTGGAGGTGGTGGAAGGTATAATGATTTTGGCAATTACAACAATCAGCCTTCATATTTTGGACTCATGAAAGGAAGAAATTTTGGAGGCAGAAGGTCTGGTTGTTATGGTGATTGAGGCCAATACTTTGCCAAACCACAAAACCAAGGTGGCAAGTCCAGCAGCACCAACTATGGTAGTGACAGAAGGTTGTAATTACTGCCATGAAACTAAGCTTAGCAGGAGAAGAGAGACAGAGAAGTGACAGGGAAGCTACAAGTTACAACAAACTTGTGAACCCAGCCAAATATAGTGGTAGCAGGGCCTAGCTGCTACAAAGAAGACATGTCTTAGACAATACTCATGTGTATAGGCAAAAAACTCAAGGATTGTACTTGTGACTAACTGTGTAACAGTTTATTTTAGTTTCTGTTCTGTGGAAAGTGTAAAGCATTCCAACATAGAGTTTTGATGTATTTTTTGCACCCATGTTGTTGATTGCTAAATGTAATAGTCTGATCATCACACTGAATAAAACCAAAAATAATTGACAACCCCTTATTAAGTGTGCAAGTCAAGTAAATCCATTAAATTCTGTATATAGGGTTCAATGTAAAAATCACAATTTCCCTGGTGCATTCAGTATATTAGACTGAAATTCAAATTCAGAATTTCATTTTTTCATCTTAAATGGCATGTTGATAGATTCTGCCTATTATTCTGGCTTGTCAAATAATAACTTTTCAACCTTTCCCAATTGTGTATCGATCATTTGTTCCAACATACTTCAAAACACAGTGACCCTTCTACCCCTTAAACTTTCTTTCTGTGACCTTGTCCTTCATCCTCATAAAGCCATTGTCCCAATGGTCAATTTCCATATGTTTCCATTTACTAATATCTGGAATCCTATATACCACCAGTTTCAAGCATTTTGCTCTCTGGCCACCACCTCCTGTTCCCCAATACCTTAGCTGCACCAATCACTCTTTCGGCAACATTGGGCACAGTCCATCACTCCTATCTATTGAAGGCTCCTTTCTTGGGTTTAAGAGTGCCACAACTCTCATACATCTCCTCCTTCCTCTTGGACTGCTTCATTTCATGTTCAGTCTTGTCTGGTTTCTTTTAATAGATTTGATTGTGGAGGACTCCAGTGCTTAGTACCTAGAATTAATCTCTGTTCCATTTACATGTATTCTATAAGTGATGTCATGAAACCCCATTGACTTGGTCATCTATATGCTGATGACTTCCAAATAAACCTCTCCACTGAGCTTATTAAACTCTTATGGCCAAATTCCTACTTGATACCTCCACTTGACCTTATCTAATAGAAATATCAACATATTCCATACTAGATTTTTCATAGTTCTCCCCCTCCTCCCATCTATTCCTAGTATAGTAATCCCCATCCCAGTTACTGGACAATACAGCTTCCAGTTAACTGAGTCAAAAATGCTTAGAGTCATCTTTTACTCTATTCTTTCTCTCATAACAATTTCCAAACCATTAAGAAATCCTATTCACTCTTCCATTTAAAAAAATCAGAAAATTCTTTTTTTTTAAATTTTTTAACATTTATTTATTTTTGAGACAGAGACAGACAGAGCATGAACGGGGGAGGGTCAGAGAGAGAGGCAGACACAGAATTCGAAACAGGCTCCAGGCTCTGAACTGTCAGCACAGAGCCCGACGCGGGGCTCGAACTCACGGACCGCGAGATCATGACCTGAGCTGAAGTTGGACACTTAACCGACTAAGCCACCCAGGCGCCCCCCAAAAAATCAGAAAATTCTAATTAACCCCAGTGAAATTCTACTCTGCATATATTACAATTGCTAATGTTTTTAAATTTATTTATTTTGAGAAAGGGAGAGCGCATAGGGAGAGTGCATGTGATGGGGGAAGGGGCAAAAATAAAGGAAGAGAGAGGATCCCAAGTAGGTTCCACACTCAGCACAGAGTCTGACGTGGTGCTGGAACCCATGAACTGGAGGACATGACCTGAGCCAAAATCAAGAGTTGGACACTCAACCAACTGAGCCATGCAGGCACCCCACAATTGCTAAGATTAAGAACACTGATAACACAACATATCACAAGAATGTGAAGCAACTAGAAATCTCATGCATTTTTGGTAAGAGAGTAAATGTTAAAGCCTTTTGAAACACTGGAATATTCTTAAAATATTAAATATATACCCACCCTGCCCTAGTATTCACCCAAGAGAAAGAAAAATACATCCACAAAAATAATTGTGCAAGACCATTTGTAATAGCTTTATTCATGGCAAACATGTATGAACAACCTAAATGTCTACCAATAGGAAGATTAATAAATAAATTGTGACATAATCCACACAATGGAATACTACTCAGCAATGAAAAGACAGAACTACTGGTATCCACAACAACACAGATGAATCTCAAAAATGTGATAGTAAAAGCCAGAAATAAGAGAGTACAAAATGCCTGATACTACACACACACACACACACACACACACACACACACACACACACACGAATGTACAGAACTAACCTCAGGGGAAAAATCCTAACAGTGGTTCCTTCTGGTGGTGTAAGGATTAACAGGAAAGGTGGATGAGGAAACTTTGCAGGCATGGTAATCTCCTATAACTTCACTGGATAATTGCTTGCCTAAGAGTATTGACTTGCCAAAACTCACCAAATTATACAACTAAGATTGGTACACTACACTGTATATAAATTTTACCCCAGTAATAAATATCCAGAAATTTAGCATAATTACTGCTAACACAACCTCTTGCCTGAATTAATTATTGAAGTAGATCTCTGTGCTTCTACAACATATTTTTCCTACAATGTTTTCTACCAGTTGACCAGAATCATACCCTTTAAAAAACAATCAAGTCATATAACAGTGCTGATCCAAACCTTCCAATAACTCTCTCTCAGAAGTAAAGCCAATCTCTCTTAAGAATTTACCAGGTTCTTCAAAATTGGGTTCCATGCCACACCTCTCTGATCTCACATCTCACTGGTTCCTTGCTTACTCAGCTCCAGCCACACTTGATGTTTCTTGCCTCAGGACCTTCACATTTGCTGTCTCCTTCGCTCTGCTCCATATTTCTGAATAATATACTCCCTTACCTGTGAAGTCTTTGTCACATGTCAGCTACTCTGTAAGGCCTTACCTGGCAACTGTACATAAAACTGTAAGCCCTCAACACTTTTTATTTTACTTCCTTCTTTCAGTTTTTACATAGTACCTACACGAATGTACAAATAAATGCCATTTATTTGTTCATTTGGGGATTTTTTTTTTGTAGAACTTGTAGAACTTGTCCCACATTTAAAAAAATATTTCTTTATTTTTGAGAGAGAGACAGAGTGTGAGCAGGGCAGGAGCAGAGAGAGAGCGAGACACAGAATCGGAAGCAGTCTCCAGGCCCTGAGCTGTCAGTACAGAGCCCGACATGGGGCTCAAACTCATGAAACATGAAATCATAAGTTGAGCCAAAGTCGGACGCCCAACCTACTGAGCCACCCAAGCGCCCCAAACTTTTCCCACATTTTAATGTAAAAATTTATGTGGCAATGACATTTTTGATTTTGTTCACTGCTATATCGAGTAAAATAGTACCTGACATACAGAAGGTACTCAGTAAGTATGGATTAATGCACAAATGAATGAATGGATCTATAAATATGATTACTCTTTCTTCAATGTCCTCATTCTGTTATTTATTAAAATACTGAGGTAGACAGAGTGAAGGACGGGCATAAAATATATCACCAGGGAAATTTCCCTGCTTTACTTAGAAAGAATAATCAGCATTTGTTTTGGATTTATTTGCCAAGCTTAAATCTTTCTGCCTTTCCTAGCATAACAAAGTCAACCCTGTAAGTTTTCATCAAAGTAGAATTTTCATCATAGTACAAAGTCAAAGCATTTATTGGTTGCTGGATTGATACCATTAATTGAGTTTAGCTCAACATATTTTAGATACAAGCCATAAGTGGTTTCATTTGGTCTTTAATTAAAGCATGTTGCAATAGTATAGGGCATTTCCCCAACAGCTACAACAAGAAAAATCATAAACTCTTTAAAATAATATTGTCTCGGTGTTTTCAACTCTTCTATTCATTCTGTCATACGATCAATCCACAGCTGATAGAACCACCAAGTACACAATTATATAACTAGTGTCACTGTAACTTGGGACCATCATTACAGAGCAGGGAAATTCATATGGGAACTTGATTTAAATTATTTTAACATTCAAAAAGTACAGTATATTTGTTACTAAAGCTCAAAGAAATATGCCATTTGACTTCCATATAACATGTTCCGGTGTTACATATTGTTCCTAGTAGTGAGTTTAACTTGGTTAAGCACACACTTGGTTCTTTTTCCACCATTCGCTAATTGTGGGATCTTCAGCAAGTTACTTAACTTCCTTCTGCCTTAGTTTCCTCATTTATAAAAAAAAAATAAAATGATGACTTTCTCATAGGCTATACAGATTATAAAGTGGGATAATGAATGTAAACTGTTCAACAGAATTTGCTATTATTATGACTTACATGTCATTGTAAAAGAAATAGCACAATTATGTTTTCTGTCCTTATAACTTTCCTTTTGTAACCTGATAACTTGGCTTGAAACAATATTAATAGGAAAACAATGACAATGCTGAATGAACATATATGAGTTAAATAATCTTTATGTGATTGGGTTTATACTTGTATTAAATATTTGGCTGCCAATTTTTAACACCAGAGAGGTTTAACCGTGAGCACCTGAAATCCTTATCATAAAGCATGAGTCTACTTTGTGACACAGATATCAATATGCCTCTCTATAGATCAGAGAGTCAAGATTATAGCATAAGTGTCTCTCTGCCCAACTAATTTTAACAAACTATAGTTTTGTTGATCACTCCGCCAGACACAATGCCAGAGAGTCACTGATGCAAAGGCCTTTGTCCCTGCTGGGTTTCCATCACTGTTAAAGTAAAAATACTGACATTATAATTATCCCCTTCTAACCAAATCAGAGCTCCATTGCTGGCCTCAGTATCTTGATGCCACTCCTATATCCTAAAGATCTCTGTCCATTGGACCAGGCAAACACTGCTGTCAACCAAGCCCATGCCACAAGAGCCCCTCTAAGACATAAATACGTTCTGCTGTTAAACCTTAAGAAGGTTTGTTTGGGCCCATTCCCAGAAAATGTGAGATTTCTTTTTTTCTTACTCATACACTTATATCTGTCTGGGTCATTGTACCTGTGGTCAAATACAGCTATACCAACCTGCTGACTATGTCACACTTCATTCTTTACAGAGATGTTGCCCTGTCTGCTACCTTGCTTTGTGCATAGTGCCTCACAACCACAGTGTATAGGATACGTTTACACATATCCAAACTCCAACTATGGACAGAAGTCACGTCTTTTCCACTGCCAGAGGTGTCTCAGACCCCATGTTAATCAGGACACCTAAATGGATTTTAAGGACGGAATGTTGCCTAACCCTATACACTAGCTACATGTGTCATAGCTTGGGGCCAGTGGGATACTCTGTTACAAAAGAGAAAGTGCTATTTTCCTTGACTATTGCAAATTAATACTGTGCAATAATATAAAATTGAACAGAGATAAGAAATTTCATTTAGAACAATATTAAGTTCTCAGGTTGATCATTAGTACGAACATTATCTTTATTCATGAATCTCTAATACCATATTTTCTTTCATTTATGTTAGAGGCTTTTAAAAAGAAAATAAGTGTTCTTTTTTCTTAACATTAACAATACAGATGTATACTGCATTCATATATATGTACACAGGAATTGTGGTAATTTAGAAAATATATATAAATCCCAAAGGAAAATGTAAAATACCTTAGTTCCCTAATCCATATATAACCACTGGAAATGATATCTCGTTCCTAACTTGAGATGAAAAATTATAGAAACATAAAAAGATGTCATTCTTGATGAGGCAAAAAATTCAAATGAGCATTTAATTATAAGTTTTATGACACCAAAATATCATCATCAGCACCATCATCAACAAACTCAGCAACCAAAAAAGAGCACCCTCTAAAAACCTCAGGCCACATGAAATGATATCAGAATTCAAGCTGAATTCAAAGCTTTTTTTTCCATGAAGATAATGAATCTAAAACTCAGGCAAGAGAAGAAGGAAATTAAAATTTGTATGAGAAGCATTCCTTCATTGCTTCATATTACTACATCTATAGAAAAGAGGGAAGCAAAAGACTGAACAGGTAAGTTACAGAGTTTTGTTTTGTTTTGTTTTGTTTTGTTTTGTTTTAAATCATCACATAACTAAGAAAAGAGAAAGTGGCTTAAGTCACTTCTACTTTATTGCATTGTTTACCACATTAAATATTTAAAAAGGGACACTTCCATGCCTCATAGGCAACAAAGACTTATTTCAAAATATAATATAATCCTGTAATTCTAAAATTGTTCTATTGAATAACCATCATTCAAATAAGTTTGAAGTCATTATTAGAAAAATAATTCCATGAATTACAGGGTCAGACGTTCTTTAGCTCTATAATAATGCCCCCCTGATAGTTCTAATTAGCTGAAATTACTAAGGATACTGATAGTAAAGTGCTGTGAACTATTAAATTAATAGACCCTAGAAGACAAATGTAGATACAGCTTTTCATACTGCACAGGACTGCTCCATAGCTCACTCGTACATCAGTTTTCTGGAAGAGTAGATGTGAACATGTATAAACTCTTCAAAATAAACCCCATATGTTGGTAATATTTAGGAAAATCCTTTTATTTCATCTGCAGTATGTTCTTCATGTAATGAAATTGCTGTGCATATTATATTACATGACATTAGTCAAACTGGGACTAGAAGCAAAATCTGGTTTCCTCTCATTGCAGTCTTCCTAGACACTGAAATAAATTCTGTTGCATATATGAGCAATTTGGATCACAGTTTATGGCATTTTTTACCTTATAGATAAATAACCTAGTAACCATTTGCTCAATTCATACACAAATTTATACAGAATTAGGATTAGACTTTTAGTCTAATTTTTTTAATAATAGATTGGGTTTCCAATCTCCTCTTTTCTGAATGTAATGTCACACAGGAAGTAAGTGTTTCCAGCCAATGTGCCAGAATTCTGCAGATGACTGATCAAAAAACAAAGATATTCTGATCACATGTTTAGGCTACCACTGTATAAGGTCTCTCATGTGAAAAAACAAAAGCAACAGGACAGCTCTCTCTACCAATGGTCTAGAAAGCAAGAGTCACATATTTTAAACAATTAGACACTATTAAGCAAGAGCTGTTTAAATGCTCCATTACATTTTTCCAGCTGCATTACAGAATTTTTTTAAAAGGAAGCAATCGATGTGATGTGGAATAGTTATAAAAGGCTCTTTGAAAAAGCACAATGAATTCACAAAAGAGGACATGCTTCAGGGAATTGTCCTGTGCAAGGAGTCACATGCTCCTTTTGAGCATCACTATGGATCTCAATACAGTTGAATCTAAAACAAACAGAAGCCCACCAACTCCCTTAAGACAGTGCACCATGTTGGGGATCCTAGGTGGCTCAGTCAGTTGAGCAGCAGAATGACTCTTGCTTTTGGCTCAGGTCATGATCTCACAGTTTGTGAGTTTGAGCCCTGCATTGACAGCTGACAGTGCAGAGACTGCCTGGGATTTTTGGTTTCTCTCTCTCTCTGCCCCTCCCCCATGTACTCACTACCTCTCTTTCTCTCTCAAAATAAATAAACATTTAGAAAAAAAGAAGAAAGTGTGTGTTGTGACCACAACCTTCCCTCTTAGGGTGCTTGCCACCACTCACCCACGGAGAATCACTCCTACTTCTAGACTCTGCCTTCCTTAACACCTCCTATTAATTCACCTTCTTGTTCAGGCCATTCCCAGTTTCCAAAAAGGCAAATATCTCCTGAAAACCTCCACATCCAGCCTCCCAGGCATTCATTTCTGATGGGAGCTAGAGCCTGGAATGAAGTTAGATTTCCAGACCTGGGCGTGAGGAACTCAGGCATGGTGACTGGCACCAAGAATGTATCCAGGCTTCCTCATGGCCAACTAAATCATGGAAGTTGATGCTAAGGTGACCCAGGTGGCCTGTACCATTGAAGTGGCAACATTCCCCAACACTGTATTGTGTTTTTCTGACCCTGTGCCTGTGCATCTTCATTTCCTAGGTCTGAGAGCTCACTTCCTTCTCCACTCTACCCACTACTTCCTGTCAGGTGAGAGACTGCCTAGCATATGCCAGTTTTCTCCCTTGAAGTTGGATCTTTTACTAAAGCTGTCAAGTCTCTTGATACAAGTCTTGCTACCTGCCCGGACCACAAGTGTCAAGGCACACTTTGAATATTCTCCCTGCCTACTCTAATATCCTGGTACTGACAGCTTCCAGAATTGGGAATTCTGGATTAGGGAAGTTTTGCCCTACTGAACACTCATGCAGAGACTCTTTGGTGGCCATAGGCTCTGTGGCCAAGTCACCTTCTTCAGTCCTTGCCCTGCCTTGGTGAGTAGGATTCTATTCAGCTTATTTGTCCACATTTGGGACCTGTACTTGAGGTTGAGGGCTCACCATGCCTAACACCCAGGTCAGCTTGACTCATCCTATATTGGTCACTCACTTTTGATACATGCACCTATCATTGTGCTGCTGAGTGAGTTAGTACTCCAGAACATAAAGATATATGCTTTCTCTCAAGACACGAACACATTTTAGTTATTTCACCAACAGATACAAAGGCAGGCTGGTTCTTAGTCCCAATGTACTGAAGTAGATAGAAAAAAAAAAAACTGCTTCAAGAGGTATAACAAAAAATTAATAGAAATAATGACTCTGACATTCTGTGCCCAGCAATCATCTAGCTAGTTGAATGTCTGGTGAATTCCTGGAAGATCTACTCTTGAGCATTATCTCTAAATGATAGTCTTTCCTCCAGTCAGCTTCCTGTCTAATATGGAATGGTGACCAGCATAGCCTGGCTGGATTCTCCCAGCACTTTTCCTCAGGCATTCAGTAGGGCTTCTGAGATCACCAATTTTCAAGGACAACCATCACTTCCCCCTCCTGACTTCCAGAAGGCTGCATCAGTCCTGTATACTCTAATGTTTAGGTGGCCATCTAGGGAGCCTAAAATGTCAACCTTTAAGTCTAAAGGTCAGTTCTTTCACAAGTTGGCATTGTCTACTCAGTTGCTTTTTGAAATACACACTTACGGCTCCCCTAGGCATTCTGGGGGTATTATACAATAATTGAATGGCTTCAGGATAGGCCTCATTGTATCAATGGGGGAAACAGATATAAAATTTGAACAATTCTGTTATACCAGTAAATATATTACCTATGGCAGGATAATTCATTCTGATATAACCTTGTCATGTTCTTCCAGTATTTTGTCTGCACCTCAAATTCCAAAAAGACAGCCACCAGCCTCTTTGTGCTTCTGTGCCCGGGTGAGGGCGGGGGTGTGTGACACTGGGCAGAAAGCAGAAGTTGCAATCAGTATGCTAGAGAAGAGTGTGTGTGAGTCTGTGTGTGTGTGTGTGTGTGTGCGCGCGCGCGCGCGTCTGTGTGTTAGGGGGACAGAAGAGAGGGGACGGTTCTATAAATCAAAATGGGCCAGAAGTCCAGGGATCCCCAAACTGTCAGAAGCCTGTGGTTGAGTTTACTAGCTCCTTCTCAAAAAAACCAGAACAGTCTAAATTATCACATTGTGATATCAACAAGCAAGAAAGTTTTTTTCCACTTTTAAGGAACAGCACAAAGTAAATGAGTGACAGAAAAGTTCTTCTTTTAAATTAACATTGAAATAATCACATCTTTAAAAGAGTTGTGTCTCTATTTACAGATTTATATTAACATTCACATAAACTATTTGCTGCTGAGTACTTTGCCATTTGAAGATGTTGAGAAATACGGGTCTGTTGGCTCTTCATAAACAATAGGCACTAAATAAATGTTAAATTCAATACATATCAATGATAGGAATTACATATATATATTTGGAAGGCAAAAGTAAATTTTATATATCTGCCCCTACTTTTCAAACATGATCAAACTAATTTTTCTAAAGAATAGTATCTTCCAAACCATTTTTCTTCTACACAAACTTCATTAATAGTATTCTTTTTAGATTTAAATTACTTTCTAATCTCATTACTTGTCCTGCATAAACTCTCAAAAATCTGCCAATTCAAAGGAAGCACTCAAGCATCCCTTTATGTCTGAAGGATCAGGAAGTCTTAAGAGAAACAATAAGTGGCTTTGTCAGGTAGTGAATAAGGAAGAAATGTCGGCAGTAAGGAATAAACCATGTTCAATTTTAACATGTAAAAGAACATTTCTTCAACTTCCACTTGATTTAAAATCCAATCACTAGAATGAAGGTCTTTAAAAATTAAGATGTCTCTTCTAAAAGATCAGTATCCTGGAAGGCAGCAATACTGGTAGTAATTGATCTTTTAACCCTAGGGAAATTCAAGTCAAAACAAATGAGAAAAAAAAAGAATCCAGTAATGTGTAGGTTCCATGCAGAGGCTTTAAGTCAGTTTTCAGCCCTCAGACTATTGACATGTAGGGTCAGATATTTCAATTATTTGTTGTTGTGGTCTAACCTGTGTATTCAAGGATGTTTAGCAGTATCCTTGGGACCTACCCACCAAATGCCAGTTGCTCCTTCCCTCCCCCTTCCCACACCCTGTGATAGTCAACAATGTTTCTAAATACTCTCAAATGTCCCCTCAAAGCAAAATTCCCACCCCTAAAACTACTGTTTTAATCTCATTCGGTTCTAGCTAGTTTCTCAGTAGCATTTCCTTCATGCAGCTGTTTATTAAGCAAGAAAGGATTTGATTTTTTATATTTATAAAAGTAAAAAGGTGCAAAGGCTGAACAATGCATTTATATTGGTATCTGTAACTAAGGAATGAGTGAAATCTAATGTCATGAATTTTTAGGGGGCTTCTTTCAATGAAGAGAGAGTGTATTTAAAGGAATGTTGGGGGCTTTAAGATCACTGAAGTCAGGCAACCTAAATTAAAATTTCATTTTTAACATTTAGAAGCTGTGTGACTATGATTAGCTTAAATTCTGGACACCTCTAGTCTTCACATTGAAAAGGCAGATAACAATATCACTACTTTACATTACTGTAGAAATCAAATGGGATAACACCCGAAGGGGCTGGCCACATTTTAGATAATCTATTATCTTATGTGTATAACCATGAAGATATAAAAATATTATGTATATGTTCTTTTTTTCCCCTCAAAATAGCATATTTTTTTTCTTCTAGCTTCTTAATAATTAAACTAGAATTACATCATTTGGAACATCCTCTAGATCTCTAAAATAGTGAAATTCAAATTTATTTCAGTTTGATTTTATGATGGAATAAGGCAATAGAGTAAGCATAACTTTAATGGTTATTTCATCTTTCACCTCTAAGACTGGCTGTATATAAATAAGTTTGAAGGGGGGGCACAATTGACATAATTTAACTGCACTAAAGAATTGGACTGCTGTTTCTTACAAAACCATCCTGAAACCCATTCATCCTAAGCACTTGTCTAAAGCCAATGAAATGCATACTATTGATATTAAATAGACATATAGTGTGATACATTACTTAATATTATATTCCAATAAGAATCACCTGCAGCACACTATTTTGTATACAACAACTGAAACTGTTGAGGCTCCTCTCATGAGAAACTCCAATCGAGCATGATTCCTGTCCTTAAGAAGCTTACACTTCCAAAAATGAAACTCTAATAAATGCATATTAAGTGTCTGGAAATAATCAAAGTAGAAACAATATTGAGAACCTAGTCATCTTTTCCAGGATGCATGATCTCCTCAATTTGCTAAAACATTCCCTTCTTCTTTCTGCAGGTAACAGCTCCAGAAATGCTTTGTTCTCTGACAGAAACTCATGGGCCCAGTCAAATCATTCCCCACTTCCAGGTGACACCCAGGAATGAAAAATGATGATATCGTATAGTCCATCACTCAGCCAGATTGAAATACTGCCAAATATTTTCCAAGATATCAGGTCTCAGCTTAAATGTTAGATCCACAGGATAGGCTTCCCTGACCTTGCCAACCGGACTAGATTAGCTCCTTCTGCAGTAAGATTCCTTTCACCTTATATTTTTGCTGTGCACACTTTACATGAATAGAATATGTTAATGTTTAGAAAAATTTGTGTCCAAAGCATAAGGCTATGTCCAATATATGAGCCGGCATTTCCAGGTATAGGATTATCAACATCTCATTTGTTCCACAGTTTAGCTGGGCTGCTGACCTCATCTAGCATTACTGCTCACAGTTCTGGTTTAAGGATATATATTTACTAACGCTACATAGATAACAAATAATTGAACAATCAGTTCACTTATGAATAAATCAAAACTCAAGCAAGTAGCAAAAATTACAGGCTAGTTATCTACTAGGCCTATGTAATTTGGAAAACTGTCCAGTTTGCTATCAAAAACTGAAATCTACATTTATTACAGCTTGTATTTAATTTAATTATATTTTAGAAGAAAAAAGATACTTTTATTGAAATTTCTTGCATTCTCCTTGATCATGAAGGCTTCTATAATCTCCAGTATAGTTAATTATTAGTAACAAAACATGCTTTTTTATTTAGTTATCTTATCAGAGATTTCATTTATTTTCCTAAATCACATTCAGTTCAACAAACATTTCTTCCAAGTCTAAATATGAGTAAGAAACTTCTCTCAGTGACTAGCTATAAAACCCAGTGGGAAAAAAAAATAGATCATAGGTCATTTTAATAATATAAGTAAAATGTACGGGAAAAAATATATCTACAGCCTAACCTGAAGCTCAGTGAAGGATTCCTGGGGAAGCTGAACATGGCGTAAGCCTTAAAAGATAAGTAAGAATTTTTAAAAATAAGAAGATAAGAAGGATTTTCAGGAATAATATGATCAAGGCTGTGGAACAGCATGGTGTTTAACTGTAACTAAAGACAATTCAGAATTAGGAGAGCCTAGTGTGAGGAATGAGGGTCCCAGAACAGAGAGGTCTGAGAGCCATTCCTGGACTTGTTCATTAAAACATCAAAGCATCATGGTATCCAGATGTGTATCACTTTGAAAGAGAACTTTTCTAACTAGGCCACGGATGGCCAGACAGATGTCAACAAGCTAAAGGAAGAGAAGAAAACGGCTACTCTTTGACATTATCATTTGATTAATAACGTTAGGCCATCCTGTACAATATTTTGGAGAAGTCCCATTATAGGAAATGCAATGAAAATCCTGTAGTTGTAATATTTCACCTCAGCTCTTGTAATCAAACAGACTAGCAAATAGATGCTGCAATTACTAATTCATGTGAAAACTATTATTCACTTCATTAGATCAATGTTTTCTTGTTCCAAGGTTTTCCTACGGTTTTGCTTTCCACTCTTCGCTTCTTGCTCACAGAGGAATAATTTGTCTGATCTTCCTAGGTAAATAAGATATTCTCCACAATCAGTCAAAGCAGAGAGATCCCTAGACCCAGGGAGGTATACTTATACACTATCACTTGCATGCATGGATACAAAGACAGTGCAACTTCACATTCTGATTTCTAACCATTAGCCCAGTTGTCAGAACAGTATACTTAACAGTACCCAGGGGAATGAGTAAGCTTGATGTTTAATGCAAACCA
The DNA here is from genome assembly GCF_023721935.1 of Panthera uncia. Taxonomy (NCBI): domain Eukaryota; kingdom Metazoa; phylum Chordata; class Mammalia; order Carnivora; family Felidae; genus Panthera; species Panthera uncia. Next base: position 80,707,882 of record NW_026057580.1, on the reverse strand, counting down.
GCTTATTGAAAAATAGGATCACTTCATATTATATTACAAAGCAATAAAATAAAAAATGAGGCCCCAGGGAGATATTTAATGTATATTCACAGAATTTATCTCATAGGGGGTTGGTTGTATAATTACCAAGGTAAGTGGAATATAGTATTAGAAAAATTCTAAGCCTAGGATTTCCAGCAAAATTATTTAGAATATGAAATATATTTTTGCATAACTTGAATATAGACCATATTAAAAGTAGGCTTCAATGAAGAGCAAAATCCACATTCTGATTAAATAATTCTATACATCATATATACATCTATACGTATATACTTTTGAAAGGTGGTATAGATATTTTTTATAATATAATTAAATGAACGTTTAATTTAAAATACCTGAATAAATACATATAATGTGCACATTTTAAAGTTAGAATAATAGGCCTTATTTAGATTCAGAATGCATCATAATGATTATACGTAGGGCCCCTGATCAACTGGGAGCTACATAGGCCTTATTCGCAAGTGTATGCTTGTAACAAGGAAAACACCCAATGTTTATAGAATTAGATTAAGTAATGTTAAAACTGACAATTCATTTAGACAGATTAAAAAGTTTAAAGTCACCTAGCCAACATGTTTTTTAGTCTATAATGACTTTTTAATGGAACTGTTGAGTTGACATGACATCATAAAAGTCAGAAGTTTTTCAACCACACTGATCATCTGAGACTACTTTAAAATTTTTTTTTAAATATGAAACTTATTGTCAAATTGGTTTCCATGCAACACCCAGTGCTCATCCCAACAGGTGCCTTCCTCAATACACATCACCCACCCTCCCCTCCCTCCCACCCCCCATCAACCTTTAGTTTGTTCTCAGTTTTTAAGGGTCTCTTATGTTTTGGCTCCCTCCCTCTCTAACCTTTTTTTGTTTTTTTTTTTTCCTTCCCCTCCCTCATGGTCTTCTGTTAAGTTTCTCAGGATCCACATAAGAGTGAAAACATATGGTATCTGTTTTTCTCTAAAGAAGACTCTCTAGATTCTTCATTACACTTATTATAATAGGGCTAATGCTATGGAATAAATGTGTTCCTCTAAATTTCACATGTTGAAGTACTAAATCCTCCAATATGATGGAATTTGGAGACTGGGCTTTTCAGAAGTTACTGCATTTGAATAAGGTCATGAAGGTGGATCCCTCATGATGACATTGGTGTCCCGATAAGGGACCAGACACATTTAATTATGCAATTGGAAACCAGCTCCAGTGGTTCTTGCCCAATTAAAGTTGAAATTCTAAGAAAGTTCTCAAATCTGATCTGTGATCTTTTTTACCTGCTTTCTCTCTTTCTTAGTCCTCATAAAAAAACAGAAACGCCTAACATATAGAGTTCTGTTGATTTTTTATCTCATGATTGTCCTAGGAACTAATACAAAGATAATTTCTGGAAAATAAGAAACAGTAAAGACACAATTACAGGCCTTTTTTTTTTTAAAGTAAGTGTCATGCCCAGTGTGGAGGCCAACATGGGGCTTGAACTCAAGACCCTGAGATCAAGACCTGAGCGGAGATCAAGAGTCAGATGCTTAACCGACTGAGCCACCCAGGCGTATCCAGGCCATTTTTTTTTACATAAAATATTAACTAAAAAGTACTCCAGAACTGGGATAAGATATAAAAACTCAATGAGATAGAAGGCTTCAATCCTCAATTTTTAATCTACATGAGGAAATAAAACACGTATATGAAACGAGAAAATAAATCTCTAGTTCTCTGATAGAGTGGTAAGTGGTAGAATGTTAGTAGAGGTACTGTAAATATTCACAAGAGGAAAAGATAAATTTTTCTTAAGGCTATGTTGGTATTGTGTGCCATCAGTTCTGACAGACTATAGTTCTGTCCAGACATAGCAAAGCATGAGAAACACAAAAACCCAGTTCCATATATCAAATGACTAGCTTGTTGGTTAAAGTCAGGCCTTTAAAATCATACAAACAGTGATTTCTGTATTTCAATTAATCTCTTTTAGACAAAAAAAAATCTCAAGAAAATAGATGATGTTAAATGTAATCCTTTTCCTCAATGTTCTCTCTGATGTGTTCTAAGAGATGCCTTATATAATGTAGCAGAAATGAGGCTGTGGGTGTACTTTAATAGCTATAGCAGCCCTCTTTATATAGTTTTTCATGTCCTTATTCTTTAAGGTGCTTATAGGCAGAGAAATAATACACCAATATTCCCAACTTATAATTTTTTCTAGAACAATGGATTTTATGTGAAACTTCATTTATTTAAACTAATATTGGACAAGTATACCAAAATATACATATTTCTGAATCTTGGAGAAGTATGCTATCTTTCGTCTATTAAAAGGATTACTCTAAAAATACTTTTAATACATTAATAACGCCAAGTAACATTTGTTGATAGCTAATTATGCACTAGGTGCTCTTTTAGTTGCTTTTCCATAATTATTTAATTTAACCCTCATAACAACCCTATGAGGTAAAGGTTAAGCATCTTGCTCAATGTCATAGGAAGCAGTGGATCCTGTACATGGACCTAGGAGTGTGATTTTAGAGCTTATATCCTATAACTACTTTATTTACCCCAATTATCTTGACAGCATCGTTATAACAATAAGCTGCTCATCTGAAAGGGCACAGGAATCCAATTCTTCTTGCACTTGGACTGTACATGTATTTTTCTAATCTTCTATGCATGCAGGTTTCCACAAACATATATACCAAATCGAACTTGAGTTTATAGATTTGAGGGGGGGAAATTTCAATGTTTTTAAGTAAGCTTTTTAAAAACATGCCCAGAGGGAATCATGCAGCTAAGATCTGCACAACATTTATAGCATTTAAGCAGATGAGAATTAGCGACTATAAGACTTTAAAATTCATACTGGCAGGAAGCCGCAAGGAGTGATGATAAAAGAAAACAAAATGATGCAAATTTAAGTGGATTAAGTAGAGAGAAAAATCAGTGTGTGTGTGGGGGGGGAATCTTTAATCAAGCCAAAGTGCTGAAGACAATAGGAGTTGATGATGTAGAAATGGTTAATAGTTTTATATCTACTGAGATCAGCCCTATTCAGGTGATTTTTTTTCAGATTTTCTAGTTCTTGATAACTTACTCTGGTAAGCCAAGAACATGTAGTCTGGTAGGACTGAGATGAACTCCACCTAAAGAAAGAATTTTATCTAAATAGGCTCAAAATTTGAGAGCTAGGAAGGAGTTTAGATATCATCCAACCCCATCAGGAAAGACTTGAGACCAAAAGAGGTTAATTAAGCTTTCTCAAGGTCACTCTAAAGTTGATTAATGTAAGCTTGAGTAAGATAGTTATGTAGTGGCAGAGTCCACAGTGAAAACAAAAACAAAAACAAAAAAAAAATCTAACATGCAGTGTTACACAAAGGAAAAGACTACAGAAAAAAAATCTCCTTAATATTGCCTTTAAGTCCTTTTGAAAATCAGCAACAAAGACATTATAAAAGATGGAAAATTATAATGATCATTAAAATACTTCTGCAGATAAATGTCCCTTATATATTTTCTAAACTCGGATGATCTCTGCACGTTCTCAATATATCTGGAGATTAAACCAACCACAAAGTTGTTCTTCTCAATTTCTCACCCCCTGGGCAAGATGTAAAATATAAAATATAGGCAACTGAGAATTTTAAGTCTCTAAATGCTATTTTACTTCCTTCAAATAGTACCTGAGGATAAAGGGTATATGGCATGCAGACATCAAGAAGACTAAACTGTTTAAAAATCAAAAGACAATGAAATTAAGGTTAACAAAGCACACTACAGGAGGAAAATTAAAATGCAAAGATGAGAACAGTTTTAGGTGGGAGGGAATATGATGCCCTGAGTCCACACTCTAAACTGTGGACTAAAGCAGAAATCCCCTGGTGAAAAGGAATGGAAGACTGAGATTTGGCTGTGGTAAGGGAAGGAAAGAGTAAGGGGACAAAAGTACAGAAGGTAGAAAAGATGGACTTCAATGCATGTGATAGAGGGAACCACTGAAATCAGTGGTGTGATGTAAGCATGATTTGTGAGAAGTGGCCACTAAAGGGAGGCTGAAGTGTGGGAGACTACTTAGCAGGGGAAACAAAGCTCCAGCTGGGTGCTCATCTGAGAGAGAACGGGTGACTGGCTTGTGGTAAATGATTCGGAACTTGGTAATGACATTCTGGTCGACTCAGCCAATATTTAGAAAAAAAATACTTTCAGATTCTCCACCATCTTTGATGAAAAAAAGAAAAAAAAAAAACGTTTAGAGACTATGTCTTCATGAAACTCAGTTTTCCCATTATCTAGGTAGTTTAACCAATACTCATATTTTTATCAGTGAAATTTTCTCTAACTCAGAAATTCACATTCTTTGATATGGGTAAACCAGAATATGGCATTAAAGGAAGATTCTTGCAATCATATCTTACATTTTCCATGTAGGACCTCAAGTGATTTTGCTCTTGTTTAATAATCTTCCTAATTTGTAGCCTTGGGTTACTCTTGGTCTGGTGGACTATAATGTGGTCTCAATGCTTTATATAGGGTATGGCTTCCTTAAATCTCACAATACTTTGCTTAGGACTCATTTAAAATCAATTTAATGTGTATTTCATATTCAATTTGTTAGTCTTTTTACCTTGAGTTTGGTCATATAGACCATATCAACAACCACAGCGATATACCACAACAAGCACAGTGTGGTATACTAATTTCCAATTCAAAAGTATTTAAAATGTAATAGGCTATTAAATTCTTATGACTTAGATTTAAAGGAGTGTGCAATTGGAAGAACTTGTGGATGCTTACCTGATGATATAATGGTTTATGGGTGTCATTTATTTATAGCTTACTACTTATCAGGCCTAGTGGTATAGGTCTTATGTTCATTACCTCACTCAATTCTTCAAATAACTCTGTGACGTACTGCATACTATTCTTCATATCTTATAGGTAAATAAACTGAATTGTTATCGTTCAGCAAGTAAGATGTATAGGCAACATGCTGAGCACTTTGAGTGCTCTGTGACCTAATCTTAACAAAACAAACAACAACAACAACAACAACAACGAAACAGAGGTAGGCTGTATCTTTACCCTTTGTCACTGAGATGAAGAGAATTTAAGTAGCTTGCATAGTTTTTAAGTGGCAGGTCCTACCTCAGAGAATTGCAGTAGCTTTCTGAATATACAACAGAGCTTAGATTTAGAAAGATGTATACTAACTTAGAAGCTCTGATCTCAAACACTATAGCAATTGTCACTTAATCTGACTCTAGATGGACAATTTCCAGAACATCCAGAACAGGGTTAAAACTCCGCTATTAATTTACACAAGAGATATTATAACTTCCTATAACTATTATTCAATTATATCAAAGCCACAATTTTAGTCAGAATTTTTACCCACACACACTAAACTTTTCCTGTTAGGATTAAACACCCTGAAGCCATTTTCTTTCATACTGAAGCTACTCTGACCTCTTTCTCTGTCCTCCTACCAAAACGTTGATTTTAACTGAAGGTTCTAAAACAAGGTTACGTTTAGAAGAGCTGAAGGCAAAAGCAAAATTTTATAAATCTCTCAAAACAAGAATACCAAAGCATTCTTATAAGACATGACACACTTGTAACTTGTCTACTCGACAATGATCCTGCAAATATTTACAAAGCATCTCTTAAATGGTTAGTATTTTGAATGCCATGGATATAAATACAGTTTCTTAACTTTAGAAAATCAATATTGAGATGGGAGAACAAAGGTATAATGGAATATACACATGCAACTACCTATAATACAGTCTGTATAATAGCAAACTGGTTAAGAAGGAAGACTGAAAGTGAATTCTTAAGTTGAACAATGAATGACACAAAGTCATGTTACTACCTGGGTAAGACTGTGAAGTTTACATAAACTATTTCAGGTTACTCATCTATGAAATGGGGATAAGAATAGTGACTGTATAAGGCAGTATTGAGAATTAGACAATATAATGCCTGTGCCTCACAGTAACCAGCTAATATGTGTTACTTATTATCATGGAATGTGCTAAATTGTATGAATAAAGTTCTATGGGAACCCAGAAGAAAGACCAACCTATGCTTATTGAATAAAATTGATAATTTTTAAAAATATTTATTTATTTATTTATTTATTTATTTATTTATTTATTTTTGAGAGAGAGAGAGAGAGAGAGAGAGAGAGAGAGAGAGAGAAAGGGCAGAGAAGAAGGAGAGAGAGAATCCCAAGCAGGCTCTGCACTGTCAGCACAGAGCCAGACACAGGGCTCAACCTCATGGATGGCAAGATCATGACCTGAGCTGAAATCAAGAGTTGGATGTTTAACTGACTGAGCCAATCAGGCACCTCTAAAATTGATGAATTTTAAAGTGACATAAGAGAATCACCAACTTTGTCATGTAGCTTCTGCTGAATATATTCTGAGAGCAACAACTGAGTGATAATACCTTGCCTTTATTTGGTTCATTCTGTTACTAACTTCACAATTCTATGTTAAGTACACAAATTAATACTTTAATTAGATCAACAAAGAGTACTTTTTTTTTTCAAATACTCTTCCACTTGAAGTGGGAGAGAGTTCATACATTTCTTATAAAAGCTCATACAGCATTTCTTTCATTTCAACTTAACCATCCAAATAGTTAAGCAATCTATCTGTATTTCTGCTAATATTCAACATAAAGGCATACAATTTATTTCAAAATAAATAATATAACGTATCCAATGAACGTGGTGCACCTGCATTAGCATGGGTAATAAGCGGTGACGTCAAGGTAATTCATATCATTCATTATATATAGCCCATTTTGAAGAAGTTGGCTACAACTATGCATTGCATTTTATTTAATCAAGAATGGTACATATTACTAATTCAGTTGACAGTAACTTTCCTGAGTGTCCAATTTCAAAAGAAATTAGAATTGGAATAGATGATATATCAACTCAGTGATGACTGTTTTTTATTCAATCAAAATTGTGATACAATAATGAAATCCAACGATTTTAAATGTAATCTTACTAAACATTTTTTTGAAGATGTAGGGAATATTATTCAAAAGGTTAAAGTATTTGCAAAAGTCCTATAGGTAATACTACAGCAACCCTTCCTTCTTTTATACTAAAATGAAATCATATGAAAATGAAGTTTCCTAATGTTACTGTAGAATACAATGTATTCAGGTAGTTATCTGTAAATTTTATGAACTCAAGAATGGTATACATATAAGTTCAGAGATTTTAACACATAAATTCTACCAGATACTTTTGCTAAACAGAAACCAATGGTAATACATAATGTGTCCTACATAGATCAACTCAATATCTTATGTAGCTAATCAATACATAAATATTGTTTTCTTCCTATGGACTCTGCTTACATCATTAAATCCAATGAGTATTTTTTCTAAATTTTTCATGTTTATTCCTTTTTAGAGACAGAGACAGAGTCTGAGCAGGGATGGGGAGAGAGGGAGACACAGAATCTGAAGCAAGTTCCAGGCTCTGAGCTATCAGCACAGGGCCCAACGTGGGGCTTGAACTCACAAACTGTGAGATCATGGCCTGAGCAGAAGTCGGATGCTTAACTGACTGAACCACCCAGGAGCCCCTCCAATAAGTATTTTCTAGATTTCTGTTTTGGTCAGGTTCTACTACTCCTACAGAAAGCAAGGGTACTGAAGATGACTATATTGAGCAGGTAAAGTTAAATAGATCATTTTTTGGAATAATGAAAAACTTTTTAGTAACCAAACTGCTAAGTGGGTGAGTTAACAAGTGACTGATAAAAGTTGACCTCAGAACCAAATCAATTTTCCATTTCCCAAGTTGAGTTACTTGTCAATGTTTTGAATTGTTATTTTTGTAGCACAGACTTCTGAAACACTGTCTTCTGCAAATAACTGAATTTCTTTTTCTGTGAGATACATTTTGTGCCATGCAGACCTTTGGCAACTTCATGTTACTCATCTGCTTTATTACAGCTGCTTTTAGGGATGTGTGATTCTACCATAAACTATTTATTCTGCAGGAAATCCTAAAAGTGCAAGTGAAACTGTATGTGATATACACACTCTCTAATAATTGTGGTAAATACTTACGCTGTACAGTTTGGGATTCTATAGGGACATCACAACTAAATAGATTCCACTAAAATACAATCTACAGAGCGTTAACTGACATTCTCAGTTGTGTACGTTCTTAGACTATAGCTAAAAAGTTTTCCCGCACAGGTGGTCAGTAGTATGCCAACTATTCATGTCTACCAATACTTACAAGGTATGCTAATTTGGTTAAGATACTCAAGATAAACACAGTCTATAGGATTTTTATGTGGCACTCTTTCACTACTATTACATAAGCAATTACATTTTCTCTCTTGTTTTTTAGAATTTCTTTTTTAGCACAGCTTTAGGTTTGCAGCAAAACTGAAATGAAAGTACAGAACGTTCCCATATCCCCTCTGTTCCTACACACATACACACACACACACACCTCCCCCATATTAACTCCTCAAACCAAAGTGGTATATTTGTTGCAATCATTGAACCTACACTGACACATCATTATCACGCAAAGTCTATGGTTTACATTAAGGTTCACTCTTAACGTTATACATTCTATCGATTTGGACAAACATATAATGAGATGTATACACCATTACAATATCACATAGAGTAGTGTCACTGCCTTAAAATTCCTCTGTGCTCCACCCAATCACCACTCCCTTCACCCAACCCCTGGTAACCACTGATCTTTTTATAGTCGTGACAGTTTTGCCTTTTTCAGAATGTCATATAGTTGGAATCACACATATGCAGCCTTTTCATATCCACTTCTTTGACTTAGTAAGGTGCTTTAAGGTTTATTTCTATCTTTTCATGCCTTTATAGCTTATTTCTTTTAAAAACTGAATAATATTCCGTTGTTGGAATGTGCCACAGTTTATTCACCCATTCAACTATTGAAGAAAAATTTGGTTGCTTCCAAGTTTTGGCAACTATAAACAAAGCCACCATAAACATCCATATGCAGATTTTTGTGTAGACATGTATTTTCAGCTTCTTTGAGTAAATCCCAAAGAATACAATTGCCAGCTCTTATAATAAAAAGCATGTTTATTTTTGTAAGAAACTGACAAACTGTCTTCCAAAGTTGTACATTTCTAAGTTCCATTTTTAATTTTTTTTAATGTTTATTTATTTTTGTGTGTGAGAGAGAGAGAGTCAGAGTGCGAGCAGAGGAGGGGCAGAGAGAGAGGGAGACACAGAATCTGAAGCAGGCTCCAGGCTCTGAGCTGTCAGCACACAGCCCGACGTGGGGCTTGAACTCACAAACTGAGATCATGACCTGAGCCAAAGCTGGATGCTTAACTGACTGAGCCACCCAGGTGCCCCCTTTTCTGCATTCATACCAGCAATGAATGAGAGTTCCTGTCTCTCACATCCTCTCAAGTATTTGGTGTTGTCAATGCTCCAGATTTTGGACTTTCTAACAGGGGTGTAGTAATACCTCACTCTTGTTTTAATTTGCATTTCCCTGATGATATATGGTGTAGAGCATCTTTGCATATACTTATTTGTCATCAGTGAATCTTCAGTGAGGGGACTGTTAAGATCTTTGGCTCATTTGTTTAGGCTCATTTTTTTGAATCAAGCTTTTCCTTGTCTTACTGTTGAGTTTTGAGTGTTCTTTTGAAAATATTTTCTCCTAATGTATGGCCAGATTTTCATTACCTTCACACTATCTTTCACAGAGCAAAAGTTTTAACTTTATTTTTATTATTATTATTTTTTTCTTCTAGAGAGAGAGAGGAGGGTCAGGAGAGGGGCAGAGGCGGGGGGCGGGGAGAGAGAGAGAGAGAGAAAGCAAATTTTAAGTAGGTGCCATGTTCAGCACAGAGCCAGACGTGGGCTCAATCCCACAACCGTGGGATCATAATCTGAGCAGAAATCAAGAAATGGATGACCAACCGACTGAGCCACCCAGGCGCCTCAAAAGTTTAACTTTAGTGAAGTCTAGCTAATCAATATTTTTTTTTTTTCCGAAAGATCTTACTTTGATACTGTTTCTAAAAAGCTATCATCATTTCAAGGTCACCTAGATTTCCTCTTATGTTATTTGCTAGGAGTTTTACAGTTTAGTGTTTTCCTAAGTCTGTGATCTATTTTGAGTTATTTTTTGCAAACTGTGTAAAGTCTGGGTCTAGATTCACTTTTTTTGCTCCTAGATGTCCTGTTCTTCCAGCACCATTTGTTGAGAAGACTTTCTTTGCTCCACTGAATTGCTTTTGCTTCTTTATTCATGTGAGTCTATTTCTTGACTCTCTTTCCTCTTCCATTGACCTACTTCTCAGTTTTCACTAATATCACACCATCTTGATTACTATAGCTTTATAGCAAGTCTTGAAGTAAGCACGAGTCTGCTGACTGTTCTTGAATACTGTGTTGGCTATTTCGGGTCTCTCTTTTTAAACTTTAAAGTCAGTTTGTTGGGGTGCCTGGCTGACTCAGTCAGTGGAGCATGTAACTCCTGATTTTGAGTTTAAGCCCCATGTTGGGTGTAGAGATTACTTAAATAAATAAAACCTTAAAAATAACTAACTAACTAACTAACTAAATAAATAAATAAATAAATAAAATCAGTTTACTGACACCCAAAAAATAATCCTCTGGAATTTTTATAGAGACTGCATTGAATCTACAGATCCAGTTGGGAAAACTGTTATCCTGACTATACCTAATCTTCCTATCCATGAACATTATACTTTTCTTCATTTTTGGGTTCCTTGATTTCTTTAATAAGAGTTTTATTATTTTTTCTCATGTAGATGTACATATTTTGTTACATTTATACCTAAGTATTTCATTGTGGGTGGTGTTAATATACCCACAGTGGTACTGTGTTTTCAATTTTAAATTCCATTTGTTCATTCCTGGTATATAATTTAGTGATTGGCTTTTGTATATTAACCTTATATCCTGCAACCTTGCTATATATAGTTGCCTATCAGTTCTAGGCTGTTTTGAAGTGCCGGGGCTGGGAGGAGGGGTGATTCGGATTTTGTATATAATCCTCTGCAAACAAAGGCACTTTTATTTCTTCCTTCTCAGGCTGTTAAATTTGGTTTTCCTTACTTTACTACATTAAGTAAAATTTCCAATATGATGTTATGAAGAAGTGGTGATAAAATACATCCTTGTCTCATTCATGACCTTAACAGGAAACCCCTGAGTTCTCTCCAATAAGTATGACATTTGCTGTAGGATTTTGCAAATGTTCTTTATCAAGTTCAGGAAGTCCCTGTCTACTTCTAGGTTGCTAAAACTTCCTATTATGAATGGGTGTTAGATTTTGAAAATACTTTTATGCATCTATTATTATGATCATGTGTTTTTCCTTCTTTTACCAGTTAATATGATGGATTGCTTTACTGATTTTCAAATTCTAAACCAATCTCGCATACCCAGGATAAATGTCACGTGGTTGTATTGTGTAATTCTGTGCATACATTTATGGATGGATTTGCTAATATTTTGTGGGGGATTTTTTTTTAAAAATATTTATTTTTTTGTGATAGAGACTGAGTGAGTGAGCAAGGAAGAGGGGCTTAGAGGGAGAGAAAGAGAGAATCTTAATCTCAATCTTAAGATTGAGCCAATGTGAGGCTCAATCCCATGTCCTGGGATCATGATCTGAGCCAAAATCAAGAGTTTGACACTCAAATGACTGAGCCACCCAAGCACCCCAGGATTTTTATATCTATGTTCATGAGAGTTACTGGTCTATAGTTTCCTTGTACATTCTTTGGTTTTGGTATTAGAGGATGCTCAATCGCAGAATGAGTCAGGAGTATTTTCACTCCTTGTATCTTCTGAAAGAAATTGTAGAGAATTCGTATTTCTTAAATTTTTGGTAGACTTCACCAGTGAATACACTTGGGCCTGATCTTCTCTAGTTGTGAGAGTTGTTAACTATTGACTCAATTTTTTTTATAGATACAATCCTCTTCAGGCTGAAAATTTCTTCTTGTGTGAATTTTGGCAAATTGATTCTTTCAAGGGATTGATCCATTTCATCTAGGTTATCAAATTTATGGGAATAGAGATCTTCATATTACTCCTTTATATTCATTTTAATGTTGACAGGATCTTGCCTAATGTCCAGCAAATTTGCCGTAAATATATACCTGGAAATCATCATCATCCCCCCACCAACAAAAAAGAGGGAAAACATCTATAATTTCCACATGAAGCAAAATAAGAAAAAGGAAACAAATATCAATGCCTAAAAAGACATATTGCTTATGGTCTGTTTTACTTATTTATCTCTCACTAGCTCCTTATTGTCATGTCTAATATCACTGGTTTCTCCAAGAAATCAGGAAGCAAGACCATGAATATATATTCAGAAAATATGATCTAAAGTTTACTAGTTTCTTTTGTTAAATAACTCTACAGTAACCAGCCATAATTCAAGCACAAAATTCTAATCATTACCATCATGAAATTTTTATATGAGCTGGGTACAAGACAACACTTGGAGTAGATGTGAAAACACCTGTGATAATGAATAACTAAAAATTTATTGAGCTTTTTAAGATTGAAATATTTTTGAAATCTGAAGTAATTTGAACAATATGGCAATAGCAATCTACAATAAAGAAAATTCTTATCCTCTTTGAAAGCAGGGAACTGAAAGTTATTTTTCTTTTAATATACAGGACACTGACAGTGTTTAGTATGAACACAGATTACCTGGAAGGAAGAATATGATACCTTCAGTTTTGTACTTGCATCTAGAAAAAGAATTTTAATTGAGAAATATAGGAGATGTAGGAGAGTTTTTCAATTGCTTTAATACGGTTTCCCTTCATAAAAGTAAATGAAGATTTGCTAATTCTTTATCACCTCTTATTCACAACTAAAATTTAGTAAGCTTTTATGTTGGACACTTTGTAGAGCTCTTGACATGTAAGATCTCCAGGATAACAGGTATCCTTGTGTATTCACATAAGAATCATAAGTAGCACCTGACAGGGTCAGCTGAGAAGACAACAAAGTAGGGGGACACTAAGCTCACTTTGTCCCAGGAATACAACTAGATAACACACACATCAGCATTAATAACCCAGTAAACAACCCAAAGATTGGCAGAACAAACTCCAAAACTAAAGCTAGGGAAGAGGCCACATGTAAGAAGGTAGGCATGGCAAAGACACAGTTTGGAAACAAAAGGGATGGTGCCCGTCCACAATGTAGAGGGAGCCAGTGGTACACAGAAGGGCAGAAAACAGACTTTCACACTGGAGAGTGCACAAACAGAGGGGATGAATCCCCATGATATTTGTCTTTGAAAATGGGAGTGGCCAAAATTCATGGGTTCTGGGAGAGCATTAGAAAGGAGAATCATCACCCTTAAAGACACAGCAGGACAAACAGCCTATGCAGATACAGCCTAGGACAAGCAGTTTGAAAAATGCTGGGGGCAGATGGGAGAGAGAGTGATTTGCTAATCTTAGAACATCAGCCAGAGAGACTGGGATCACAGGAGAGCCCTCAAAGAACAAAGGAGCTAGCAGATTCCATTTTCCCACCCCCAGCATAAACGACCACCACATTCAGGAATCAGCAAGAACATACCTAACTGGCTTGCACCAAGCTCCTCCCCCCCCCACCCCCCCACCCCCGCTTTCACAGATCTGCTCTTCTCAGTCATGCTCCCCTCAGTCCTGATGCTGCAGACTCCTCCCTTAGAAGACCAATGCAAACACTACCAACACATCTCCTCACCCTCACACTTTGCAGGACCTCACTTCCAGTGGTGGTAGGTCTCCTTTAGCAAGCAGACCACTGCACACCTTGTTAAAATGTACCCCCATCCCTATTGGGGACCAAACACTGCCTACAACAGGCAAAGAGAGCCTTTGCAGGCAAATGGACTGAAGTAAAAGGAGGACAAGACTCAAGAGCAGAGCACACACAAAACACATAGGAGATGCTCCCTGAAGCACGAGGCCTTGAAGAACAGGGGACACTGCATGCAGAGCACTACTGGACTTCTTCTTCATAAGGTTCTTATCACTTAGCAAGAGAAGTAGCTGACTTTCTTAATACACAGAAAAAGACCTAGAAAGTCAGACAAAATGAGGACAGAGAAATATCTCCCAAATGAAAGGACAGGGCCACACCACAGCAAGAGACCAAAGCAAAACAAATATAAGTAATAATACCTGATAGAAAATTTAAAGTAATAATCATAAAGACACCCATGGGACTTGAGAAAAGAGAAGAGGACATCAGTCAGACCTCTAACACAGAGATAAAAAAGAACTAATCACAGATCAAGAACACAATAAATGAAATTAAAAATACACTTCATAGAATAAATAGCAGGCTATATGAAAAAGAGGAATGAATTCATGACCTGGAAGACAGAGTGATGGAGAATAACCAAGCTGAGCAAATGAGAGGAAAGAAAATTGTGCAAATTGAGAATAGTCTTTGGGAGCTCAGTGACTCTGTCAAGCACAATAATATTAGCATTATAGGAATCTCAGAAGAAGAGAGAAATAAGGGGACAGAAAATGTTTTTGAAGAAATAATATTTGAAAACTTCCCTAATCTGGAGAAGGAAACAGAGATCCAGATCAAGGAGGCACAGAGATCCTCCAAAAAAAACAAAACAAAACAAAACAAAACAAAACAAAAACCCTCAACCCAAGGAGGTCCACAGCAAGACACATAGTAATTACAATGGCAAAAAGTAGCAATAAAGAAAAAAACATTAAACATCAAGAGAAAAGAAGTCAGTTACATACACAGGAAACCCCAAAAGGCTATCAACATATTCTTCAACAGAATGTTGGCATATCAGAAGGGAGTGACATGATATATTCAAAGAGCTCAAAGGGAAAAATCTGCAGTCAAGAATACTCTATCCAGCAAAGCTATCACTCAGAACAGAAGGAGAGATAAAGAGTTTCTCAGACAAAAAAAAAAAAAAAAAAAAAAAAACAAAACTAAAGTAACTCATGACCACTAAACAACCCCTACAAGAAATATTAAAGAAGACTCAGAGTGGAAAAACAATAAATGAGACTGTAAAAAAAAAGCAATGAAACTGAATATTTCTGTAAAAATCAGTTAAGGGATTCATAAAATAAAATTATGTAAAATATAACAGCACATATCTAAAATGTGGGTCAGGGTTGGGGTAGAGGAGTTAAGAATGGGTTTAAACTTCAGTGACCATCAACTTAATATAAACTGCTATATGCAGAAAATCTTGTATATAAACCTAAAGGTAACCATAAATCAAAGACCAGTAACAGATATGCAAAGAAAAAAGAGAAGGAATTCAAATATATCACTAAAGCCAACAAACCATGAAAGAGAGCAAGAGAAGTGGGGGTGCCTGGGTGGCTCAATCAGTTAAGTGTCTGACTCTTGATTTAGGCTTACATCATGATCTCATGATTCAGGAGATCGAGACCCTGCATCTGACAGCACAGAGCCTGCTTAGGATTCTCTCTCTCTCTCTCTCTCTCTCTCTCTCTCTCTGCCCCTCTCCTGCTGTCTCTCTCTCTCTCTCAAAATAAATAAACTTTATTTTCAAAAAAAGAGGATATAACAATTATAAATATTTGTGCACCCAACATGAGAGCACCCAAATACATAAAACAATTAATAACAAACATAAAGGAAATAATTGATAATAATACAATAATAGAAGGGTATTTTAACACCCCACTTACATTGATGGATAGATCATATAAACTGAAAATCAATAAGGAAACAATGGCTTTGAATGCAACACTGGACCAGACAGATTTAACAGATATATTCAGAACGGCAGCATACACATTCTAATCAGCATCCTAAAACAGTAGCATACATATTGTTTTCAACTCCACATAGAACATTCTCCAGAATATACTATATATTAGGCCACAAAACAAGTCTCAACAAGTTCAAAAAAAATGTGTCCTACCATGCATCTTCTGACCATAATGCTATGAAACTAGAAATCAACCAAAAAAAAAAAAAAATCTGGAAAGAGCACAAATACATGGAAGTTAAATAACATGATACTAACAATGAATGGGTCAACCAAGAAATCAAAGAAAAATAAAAAATTACATGGAAACAAATGAAAATGAAAACACATAAGTCCAGAATTTTGGGACAAGTCAATACTCCTTCTTATCAAACTATTCCAAAAAATACAAGAGGAAGGAAAACTTCCAAATTCATTCTATGAGGCCAGTATCAACCTTATAGTAAAACCAGACAAAAAAAGAGAAAGAAAGAAAGAAAGAAAGAAAGAAAGAAAGAAAGAAAAGAAAAGAAAACTACAGACCAGTATCTCTCATGAATATAGATGTATCCTTAACAAAATATTTAATGTAGAATCCTACATTAAAAACAATCATACACCACAATGAACTGGGATTTATTCTTAGAATGCAAAGGTGGTTCAATATTCACAAAACAACCAATGTGACACATTACGTTAATAAGAGAAAGGATAAAAACCATAGAATCATTTCAACAGATGCAGAAAAAGTATAGCTTTCATTCATGATAAGAACCCTCTGCAAAGTAGGTCTAGAGGGAACATCTCTCAACATAATAAAGCCATTATATGAAAAACCTACAGGGGGCCCTGGGTAGCTCACTTGGTTAAGTGTCCGACTTCAGCTCAGTTCATGATCTTGTGGTTCATGGGTTTGAGCCCCAGGTCAGGCTCTGTGTTGACAGGTCAGAGCCTGCAGCCTGCTTCGAAATCTGTCTCCCTCTCCTTCTGCCCCTCCCCCACTCTTGTTCTGTCTCTGTCTGTCAAAAGTAAATAAATGTTAAAAAATTTAAAAAGAGAAAAAAGAAAAAAAGAAAAACACACAGCCAACATCATACTCAATGGTTAAAAAAAAAAAAAAAAAACAGAGCTATTCCCCTAAGGTTGGGAACAAGACAAGGATGTCCACTGTCACCACTTTTATTTACTATAGTACTAGAAGTCCTATTAGACAACATAAAGAAATTAGACAGCATAGCAATTAGACAACATAAAGAAATAAAAAGCATCTAAATTGATAAGGAAGAAGTAAAACTTTTACTATTTGTGGATGATATGATACTATATATAGAAAACCCTGAAGGCTACAAGAAAAACTACCAGAACTGATAAATGAATTCAGTAAAGCTGCAGATACAAAATCAATGCACAGAAATCTGTTGCATTCCTATAAACTAATAATCAAGGAACAGAAATTGAAATTAAGAAAATGGTCCCATTTGCAACTGCACCAAAAACACTAAAATACTTAGGAATTAAACTTAACCAAAGAGTTCAAAGGCCTATACTCTGAAAACTACAAAACACTGATGAAACAAATTCAAGACAAAGAAATGGAAAGCCATTCCATGCTCATGGGTTGGAAGAACACATATTGTTAAGATGTATATACTACCCAAAGTAATCTACAGATTTAATGTAATTCCTATCAAAATCCCAACAGCGTTTTTCACAGAACTGGAATCAATAATCCTAAAATCTGTATGGAACCACAAAAGACCTTGAATAGCCAAAGAAATCTTGAAAAAGAAAAACAAAATTAGAGGTATCACAATTTCAGATTTAAAGTTATATTACAAAGTGGTAGAAATGAAAACAGTATGGTACTCACAAAAAAATCTAAAAGATAAATAAAACAGTATAGTACTGTTAAAAATAGAGACAAAATAGACATAAAAATAGACACATAGATCAATGGACTATAACAGAAAACTCAGAAATAAAACAAAATTATATGGTCAATTAATCTTTGACAAAGGAGGAATGAATATCCAGTGGGGAAAAGACAGTCTTTTCAACAAATGGTGTTGGGAAAACTAGACAATTACATGCAAAAGAATGAAACTGGACTACTGTCTTTCACCATACACAAAAATAAACTCAAAATGTTACAAAGATCTAGGGACATCTGGATGGTTTAGTGGGTTGAGCATCCAACTCTTGATTTTGGTTCAGGTCATGATCACACGGTTAGTGAGTCCAAGCCCTGCTTTGGGCTCCATACTGACAGTGTGGAGCCTGCTTGGAATTCCCTATCTCCCTCTCTCTCTCTATGTCTTCCCTTGTTCATGCTTTCTCTCTCTCTCTCTCTCTCTCTCTCTCTCTCTCTCTCTGTCTCTCTCAAATAAATGAATAAACTTTAAAAAATAAATATAATAAAAGTTTAAAAAAATGTGTCAAAGACCTAAATGTGAGACCTGAAACCATAAAAATCCTTCAGAAAGAATAGGCGGTAGTGCCTCTACTAGATATATCTCCTGAGGCAAGGGAGACAAAAGCAAAAATAAACTATTGACACTACATCAAAATAAAAAGTTTCTGCACAACAAGGGAAACAATAAAAAAAAAAACTAAAAGGCAACGTACTGAATGAGGAAAGATAATTTGCAAATGATGTATCTGATAAAGGGTTAGTATCCAAAATATGGAAAGAATTGATACACCTCAATGCCCAAAAAACAAATAATCCAATTAAAAATAGGCAGAAGACATGAGCAGACATTTCTTCAGTGAAGACATCCAGATGGCCAACAGACACATGAAAAGATGCTCAACATCACTTATCAGGGAAATGCAAGACAAAACTATAATGAGATTGTCATCTCATCCCTGTCAGAATGGCTAAAATCAAAAACACAGGAAACTATAAGTGTTGACAAGTATGTGGATAAAAAGGTAACCTCTTGTACTGGTGGTAAAGCCAACTGGTGCAGCCAGTGTAGAAAACAGTATGGTGGTTCCTCAAAAAATTAAAGCCAGAACTACCCTATAATCTAGTAATAGCACTTACTTGGTATTCAACCCAAAAATACAAAAACACTAGTTCAAAAGGATATATGTACCCTTAAGTTTACAGCAGCATTATTTATAACACCAAATTACAGAAGCAGCCCAAGTGTCCACCAATAGATGAATGGATAAATAAGAGGTGGTGTATGTGTGTATGTGTGTGTATACAAACAAACACATACGTGCGTGTGCGCGCGCACACACACACACACACACACACATATACAATGGAATATTATTCAGCCATAAAAAACAATGAAATATTGCCATTTGCAACAACATGGCTAGAGCTAGAGAGTATAATGCTAAGCCAAATAAGTCCATGAAAGACAAATACCACATGATCTCACTTATATGTGGAATGTAAATAACAAAACAAAGAAGAAAAGGAAATAGATTAACCAAGAAACTGACTCTTAACTATTGAGAACAAACTGATGGTTACCAGAGGGGAGGTGGTAAGGGGAAGGGGATTAAAGGGTACACTTATCTTGATGAAAATAAAAATAAAATGATACAGAAAATAAAGTAGTGTTTAGCCCACAGTTGTCCCTCAATATATGTCTGTTGCCTTCATAAATAATTTTTTGCATTTAGTCCTCTTAACACCATATAAATTATTACTAATCCAGGTTTACAGGTGAAGAAATAGAAGCCAACAAAAGTGAACTATGTGCCAAAGGCATCAAGCCGGATATCAGCATATCTGGGATTTGAGCCTCAGTCTGCATCTGCCATATGCAAAAGGCTACCTAACCCCTACCTATTCTTCAAATCTGCCTACTTCTCCACCCAATTCTGCAGTAGAGATATACATAGATATTGTGACCATATATATACTGTATATATCCTTTGATACAATGATTTTTAACTTGTCATTCAATGCTTTTTTGTTAAATGCCAAATTCAGGGTTATTTAACTTCTCTTTAGCATAAATTAGAGTTCTCAAAGTTCTTTAATAAGTAAACCACATGGAATTTTATAGATTTTAAATTCAGTAATTGCATTTAAAATCCCAATTGTCACATAGATATAAATTCCAACTGATGAGCATAAAATAATTTACTGAACTGTAATCATAATCCATTAAAAAAAAGCTTTTTCCTGAGTTTACTTTCACATATTGAAGACAACACTGTCAGTTTTTCACTGCAAAATACACTATTTACAACATTTCCAACTCACTTATAAAATGCAGAAAATTGACATGTAAGATCCTGGTGTGAGCCTCCTTTTAACAAATTTTAAACTCTTTAAGCAAATATCATCATAGCATTTACCTGCTGTGCACTGCTTTTTGATGGAAAATGCTCTTTGGGTTTCTCAGCAAGACTAGCAAATTTTTAAGCATAGAGATATTTTTCTTTTCTATGAAGACAGGAGAAATTCCTTGTAAATCCTGTTTCCTTCTCTTCAAGTAAGCTTTCTTTTTGATCCAAAAATATTCTTACATGATTATAGTACAATTACCTTGACTTCAGTTCTAGACATGACAATTTGTATGTGTTTAATCTCTGAGCTTTGGTTTCTACAAGGGGATAGAGAGAGTTCTCTCCTTTTTCCATACATAGTAAATCATGGATGAGATGAAGTAACACATGTGGAAGCACTCTGCAAACTATCAAGTTGTGTAGAAATGTAAGATAAATATTATTCACAGAAGTTATAGGAGAGGATACACAGTTTTGATCTGAGATACAAGATACATGATGTCCAATCCCAAGGGTGTTGTTCATTTACTCCACCCAACTCCAATTTATTCCATTTCCTTTTTCCTCTCATGTAAAGGACATAACCACCATGATAACCAAGCCAGAATCCTGAAGCATCTAAACCCACTACATCTACTTCACTCCAGATACAACTATGCTAACCAGCTAGTAAGCCTCTCTTCTCCTCTACATCCTCACATCAAGTTTTACTCCTTAGCATGTTAATCTATGCCTTCATCACTTCTCATGAAGATTATTATAATAATCTGTCTACTGGCATCCCTGCCCCTTTAGTTCGGAATCCAGTGGCGGCCAAAATGGCCTTCCTAAATGGAAAATCTTATTTTGTCATTTCATTGCTTAAAACTTTCAGTGGGTACCTGCTGCTCTCAGGATCAAGACTGCTACTAATTATAATCTTTTTCTAGGGTCATTTTGGATCCCTCTTTAATTCCCTGCTTTTCAGCTACGATACAGCCATACTGGAATTTGCAATTCTGTGAAAACATCATGCTCTCTATAATCCTGAGGCCTTTAAAAATACCATCACACTCATGTATATCACAGAGATCTGGTTGTTGTTAGAGTCTCTCTTAGATTGAAGAACTATTAATTAGCACATTTGAAAAAAAAATATTTGTTCATTTTTTGTAGATATTCTAAATACAGAGATATGATCCACTGCTACAGATTATTGAGAATTGGTCCCAATTTGAATTTGGCATGGAATGAAAGAGTCAAAGACTATGTTAAACATTATAGATTGATTTCAAATCTAAGCACATGGATATCAATTAAAAATTATTCTGAGCACATAGGAGCATATGTACTGATGAAAGAACCATTGCTAATTATAAATTTTATGTCATGAAAATTAAGGGAAATGTGAGATACAGAGAAAAATAAAACAGCATTATCTTTCACCAAAAGGAAAAAGATATTTACACATATAATATTTACTGATAATATTTTTATGTTTAAAAAAGTAATGATGGCACTGATAACAATGACAAACTGGTTAACATTTATTGAGCATAACTCTGTGCCAAGCTCTACTAGATGTTTTACATGGATTATTTCATTTAATTCTTGACACAGTATTATAAATAAATTCTATAAATATCCCATTTTACAGATGAATAAACTAATGTTGAGATGTTAAATAATTTGCCCAAAGTCACACAATTAATAATAAAAGAGAATCTGAATTCAATTTACTATTATCCAAGATCAATCAAATACAAATATTATATGCATATACAATATTAACTTCCTTTTCGGATATAAGGGCTCATAAAAAAGTATATATAGTAGTGTGAGTTTATTAGGAACCAAAATAAAAAGCAGTCCTATTTTTTTCCACATTTGGAAGACCTTTGAGATACAATAATTGACATATATGAGAGGCATAATGATCACTTACTATAATAAATGCTAAATAATAATGTTAATTTCACTTGCATAAATACCTACTACTTGTGAATAGACCTTGTAAAAACCTACATATTTGGGAGTTGTGTGTGTAAATTATTCAATTTTCAAAATTAGACACAGTTCTATTTTCTAAGATCCAACACAGATACAATACCATAGAGAAACCTAAAGAATCTGGCTTGTAAGAATTCATTTGAAATTTGGATTCTAAATCTTGTGACTCTGGCTCCCTAAATTTGGAAGAATTCTAATGAATATCTTATTTTTTTTTTTATTTTGGCCATTTACTGAAAGCAAATATTTGAAGCAGGCATATAACCTATTTTTCTAAATGTTTTATGCTTTAGTAAAACAGCTTTTTAATCCAAATTTCTATTTCTCAATGAATGAATAATAAAAAGAGCCTATTAGGGAAAAAACAAAATAAAACCTTATAGATTTGTCAACAGTATACAAGTCCACATCAGAAACAAATATTCTTTTACATCAATTTATCGCACGCAGTAGGACCTACCTTTAAATAACTCTGAAATTAAAGAAAAGTGTACACTTATATCAATAGCCTGTAATGTTAAGTAACTCACACACACACAGAAAAAGATTTACTAAATATTTCATGATAAAAAAAGTTTTGTTTCCATTGATGTTTAGCATAGGACTAAAGTGGAAAAACCACTGAAGACTAGTGTCTCAGTACCAGTCCTTGCCACTAATTTATAATCCAGAATCCAGCTTCAATTTCCCTTTCTCTCTCTCACCACCCATGGCCATGGTTCCAATATGTTACCCCAGTGTCTTAGGCTGCGTTCTTTGCCCCTTTCTGTGAATTCTTAAAACATCTTTCCCATATCCTTACACACACTTGACATCAGCTTTATTTCTCTTTTTCCCATGAGGTACGGAGCTGGATCATATCTACCTCCGTGCTTCATTTGCCTAGCTACAATACCTTCATAGGGCTGGCTAATCAAGATGCTGAAGAGACCCAATTTTTAATTTAGAATAATTATTAATGATATTTAACATAAAATAATTATATTTGATCCAATGACCACTGTCATTCAATAAAATGTCATTCAAAAATTTTGGACCTTATTATCCTCACATTGTAACAGAATGTATTTTAACTGGATTTTCTAAAGTAAATTCTGGTCCTCAAAGTCAATGGTTTCACATTGCAAATTGTCCTTGAACAGTCAGAGTTATTGAAAATACTAAAAATTTACTCTGTATTACATCTCTGCTAGAAGATTCAACTCAAGTTTACTAAATTATAGCATATTTTACTAAAAGTAATAAGTAAGTATCTTTGAACTTCCCTTGAGTTCCTTTTGCAAAATATATCTGCAAAGGAAAATAGAATTTATGAGTAATTACCAAATTCTATACATAAGGACTATACTTAGACACTCTAAAGATAACACTATTTAATCCTGGTAAAGAGCAGAAACAGAATACGTTGTATAAAAATGAGTGCAAATCTTATGTAAAAGCTAAATGAATGAAATATGAACATTTTAGTTAACCAGTAATATAACCTTATCTCAAAATGTCATCTGATTCCACTAATTTCACATAAATTGATTTCATTACTATATATAAAAACCATACCTTGTGTTTTCTACAGTTATGTTGGCCAATAAGGTAAGTTACTTAGTCATCCAGAGTTGGTTGGCTGATAAAAATGTTTAAAATAGAGGTGCCAATTAAAAGTTACATACAGGAATATCAATATGCAATACGACATTTTTTTTAATATCAGATGAAGTGATACTATTTTAAGACTAGGAACTTTTTTTTAAAATGCTTATTTATTTATTTTGAGAGAGTGAATGAGCAGGGGAAGGACAGAGAGAGAGGGAGAGATAATCCCAAGCAGGCTCCATGCTGTCAGCACAGAACCCAAAATGGGCCTCAATCCTACAACTGTGAGATCATGACCTGAGCCAAAATTAAGAGTTGGATGTTCAACTGACTAAGCCACCCAAGCACCCCAGGACAGGAAATTTATTTTTATTTATCTAAACTATCAAATACCAATAAATAAATAAATACTCAAAACTAACTACCCTGCAATCCAGTTTTATTACTATGTGATATTTACGTTGATGTCAAGTTAGTTTATGACAAAAAATTTAGTCCACAAGGGTTTTTAATTTCTATGACATTTTTGGCAATTTGACACATCTGGCAATAATAGTACCAGAAAAATGTTAAGAATTTGTATTTCCAGAATTTCAAATATGTTTTTCTCATTTATAGAAATACAGAAAAGATAAGAAAGTATAAAAAAGGTCTCCTATGGGGCACCTGGGTGGCTCAGTCTGTTAAGCATCTGACTCTGGATTTTAGCTCAGGTCATAATGTCATGGTTCATAAGTTTGAGCCCCACCGCAGTTCCGTGCTGAGAGCATGGAGGCTGCTTGGTTTTCTCTCTGTCTTCCCCCCTCTTTGCCCCTCCCTCACTCACTCTTTCTCTCTAAAAATAAATAAATAAACTTAAAAAAATAGTTTTCCTATAATGAGCTGGGAAATTGTTTTTGCTAGTAGCTGTGTGTGCTTGAGAGCAAAGCTAGATTCAATCAAAGAGGGCCATTAAATTAAAGTGCTATTATCTTCAGTTTCATTGTAAATAATATTACTGAGTCTATCTGCATATTATATATAAATTGGAAATTGATAAAGATACACAAGAATTTAGTAAAAAGTGGTATTTTTTAAAAATATCAATGATCATCAGAAGTAAAAAAAAAAAATGAAAAGTGTAACTTGAGTAGATGGAGAATGATATATTTAGAAGAACTTGCAAAAAGACAAACTAACTCAATTCTAACCTAGAAACAATACAGCCTTCATGAAAGATCTTGAAATTAGCCAGGACCTGTGGCAGATCTTACAGTATCTGTAATTTACAGATGTGGAACTCCAAGGAGAGATGGAGAAAATGCACCCACCTAGGCTGACTGAGACAAAAGCTCAGTGTAGGGAACCACCCTGGAGGACTAACTCTCAGAAGATGCTGAGCAAGCCTCTAGTCTCCACTTTTGCATCACACAGGTTCACCATGGGCAGTAATCTATAGTCCACACTTCCTTAATCCTTTGATGCCCAAACTTCCTTTCCCCTCAAGGTCTTCCCACCATTTCTCTCTGAGGACAAAATTTTGTATCTTTTTTTTCCCCAATCTTAGTATCAATTCTGTCCTCTTTGCTCACTACCCTTTAATTTTGCCTTGAATAATTTCTTCTCCTCTCAGTGACGGGAGAAAGGCAGGTTTCCTGGGTCACTTTAGGGTAAATAATGCTTTTATTAATACTCTCCAGTGCTACAGGCTTAGCAAAATAAATAGCATGCCCAGAACAAGAAGTTTTAAGCTGACATAGTCTGTTATCTAATTTATATGCCAACTTAGTGGAATTGCTAAGCAGAAAGGAAGAAAGGGAAAAAAAAAAAGATGGTTACAAGTCGGTAAACCATATCTTGCTTCAGCTATATGAAAAATTAGAATACTATTAATTTTTTAAGTGATCACATTATTATCTAAGGTTATAAATACTGTCAAAATTAAAATATATCCCTATTTTGCTCTCACACACACACATACCAAGAGGGAACAAAATAAACTGTAATACATACTTTCACATGGAGAGCAGAATAGAATTCAAAACAAAATATTTTTCCAGTGATTTTTACCTTACACTGAAGAATCTTTCCCTAATTCCACTAAGTTTTGTCAAAACTGGCTAATTTTAAGTTTGGCCATTTTTTTTGCCCCTCTCCAACTGCTAGTGCCTCATAAAGACCTACAACTACCAGGAAATAACACAGAGATCAAAAGGAAAGAGGAAAAGAATCCAGGATATATTTTTTTTCTAAAATTGCTAACACAAGTAACTTCAACATTGTCATTAAGAAATGATGAAATAATTAGGAATATAAAATTTAAACCTATAATCTATATAAAAGTAAATGAAATCTCCATTTTACTTGGTTTATAACTGTACACACACACACACACACACACACACACACACACACATAACATGTAATCATCCATGGTTTGTTCACTTAATGTGACATAGGTAAAATAAACACCCTATTTTCAAAATCATTTCAAAATCACCCTAACATTATAAGAATTAAAAAAAAACAATAGAACTTCTTTAGACTAAGATTACAACTAAGATTACAACATGGAAGATAAGAGCTCTTCAATTGCTTTCCCATGCAGATAATTCACAGGCTGGATTAAGTGCATGGACTGTAGGGTTAGACTGTCTGGGTTCAAATCCTCTTTTTCCATTTATGAGATGTGTGACCTTTGTCAAATTGCTTAACCTCTCTGTCCTGTAATTTTCTCATCTGTAAAATGGGCTCAATAATAGCATCTATTTCAAAGGGCTGTTGTAAGATTCAATGGGTTATTTGTAAAGTGCTAACAACACTGTCTGGCACATAGTTGGCATTTTCATAAGTACTTGTCAGATTTACCTCCCTCTGTGCAAACCATAAGACTCTTAAATACAGAGAAAAATCTGAGGGTTGATGGAAGTGGGTTAAATGGGTGACAGGCATTAAGGAGGGTACTCTTTGGGATGAGCACTGGGTGTCATTTATAAGAGATGAATCACTGGGTTCTACTCCTCAAGCCAAGACTACACTGTACGTTAACTAACTTGAGAATAATACAAGAAAAAAAAAAAGAAAAAGAAAGATAAAGAAAACGGTGGGAGGGGCACAAAAAATAAAATATATGCTTTCAAAAAAAGAAAAGCAGATTTAACTGCCACTTCTGCATAGCAAATCTTTAAGAGATTATTTTTAGATAGGCTAAATCTTGAACAAAAGCAATAAATGCAAGAGTCCAAAAATATAGAAAACAGTCAATTTGTGCAGAAAAATTACACTAAAATGTTTAACTTTCTATGTGAAGAGTTGATTCACATCTTCAAGGTCCTACCCTCAACACCCCCCCCCCTTATTAATGTTTATTTATTTTTGAGAGAAAGAGAGAGAGTGTGTGCATGCAAGCAGGGGAGAGGCAGAAAGAAAGAGGTACAGAGGATCCAAAGTGGGCTCTGTGCTGAGAGCAGAGTTTCATGACTTGAGCCGAAGTTGGACGTTTAACCATTTAACTGACTGAGGCACCCAGGCACCCCACTCCCACTTCAACCCCATTTTAAAAGGTACTACACTACAAACCTGGTAAGAAACAAACCATATTCCATTCCCACAATACATATCCTAAATAAAAATGAAATTAAGAGAACTGAGGCAAAAATGGAATTAGTGGTAGCATAGAATAAAATGCAGACTAAAAGAAATATTAACCTCAATGCTAATGTACTTTCCATAACTCAACTTTCAGTTTTTCATAATGAAATATCATTAAGAATTTTAAAATTTGGCATATGATGTTCATTTCACTAGCCATGAGAAAATCAAACTTTCTCATTGTACTTCATTTGGCTACTACACTGATAAAACCTAGGAATTAGTCATTTTAAAAGGCCACTGAAAAGACCAACTTGATGTCTCCTCACCCACCTGAATCCTAACTGAACTTCTCACCTCCTTCTTTTGATGTGGCTCATTCTGAGCTGCTCCATATTTATACCATGTCTCTTAATATGGTTTCCAGTCTAATAGTTTATAAACAGCAAAATAAAAGGAGAAGATGGATACAAAAAACACTGACGAAAGTAAACTACATGCATGAAAAATAATCGTTGAAAAGATTAAAAATGCTACTGGGTATGTGTGGGTATGTATGCATGTGTACACACAAAGTGTCCTAATGTATTCCAGCAACACAGGAGGCCCTGGACTCTGCCGCAGCACAAAACAATAACTGATGCCCAGAAGGATGGCTTTGAGTCATCAAGCTTAAGGGGTCTCAAGTATATTCCATTTAACAAGGCAGGTTACGACTTACTGTTATTTAGTACTTGCTAAGTGCTTATGTGTTAAGTGCTTTATATACATTCATTTAATAAAGGTGCCTACTAAGCACTTATTTCATTGAATGTTTGCATGACCATACCAGAGATGGGTTTATAATCTCCCATTGATGAAAGGTGAGACAGTATAAAGGTGAGGTTGCTAGCGACCTGCTCAAGCAGCTAGAGAGGTTCTAGATAGTAAAGCTAGAATGTGAACCCAGATCTCTGAATTCCAGACGTATGCTTCTAATTACAGAAATGTTCAAGGGTTAAGCCTAAACGCAGAAAGCTCGGTTTTCCGATTACCATCTCACATGTAAGAACAACTCAAGTGAAGTCTTAAGGCATTTAAGAAATATCAGTAAAGGAAAAACTTCTTTCATTTCTATATTATATACATTAAGTACATTAAATGATCCGTTTTTCACCTTCAGGTGTTCTGTCCGCAGTACATATAGAAATAGCAGAATAGGGTGGATTTACTCTCCTTCACCTCTTCTTGACTTTCTCTTTGTTTAGCAGTCTGCTCACAGACAGCCTAGCAAGACAGAGACCTTCAATCCAGTCATTATCTATGCCACCAGAAAAAGCCTTTGAAACAAACACAAATGAAAAGGGCCTTTGGGAATGTCAATCACCTCAACTCTTTTCCATTCTTTCTCAGCCCCTTTACTGAGCCACTCTTTCCAGCTCCGATGGTTGACATCTGCCTCAACTTTTTAATATTCTCACTCCTGGAAAACTTGATGTTGCTGCTGATTTCTCATCCTCCTATCCTCTCCTTCAGGTATAAATTCTTTCAGAATGAACTGTTTCTAATCAAAACTGTGAACACTAGATGCAGGTAATGTTTTCATTCCTAATGTCTGATGGCCACCAACGCTGGCAGTTACAGAGACCACCCACCTGCAACTTTTTCTAGCACCTCTCGTGTTAATCCCACATGGAGCCTGCCTGTTGAATATACGATAAGTAGACTGTCTTTTTTTGTTTCTATCTTTTGTATATATGAATGAATATAGAAACACAAGCATGTGTATATGCTGAGAGTGGCAGTTTTAAAGTGCCATGCTTCCTCAAGTTTTATGGAAGCAATGCATGACACATCTTTGAGTCACAGAATTCTCAGTAGGGCCACCTGAGTTATAGCAGACCTTGAAATAGGTCTTAAAATTATGACAATGAAGTTAATAATGCCCATTTTAATAACAGATTTCAGAGCTTTCTGAAATTTTAATAAAATTAATCTAACTCTGATTAATGTCAATTAGGATATCATGTTTATATGCACAGACATGGAAAATAAATAAATGTTATAAGAAGAGAGAAACACGGAGTAGCTTCCTCCTTATGGCATACACAGCTGCATGAAAATCTACCAAGCTTCTCATTAGCAAACCCATATAGGTCACATAACTTCCCTGTGTCTCTAATGGATTTTTTAATTGATTATTTGGTGCTAAGGGAAACTTCCTAGACGTCCTCCAATAGGTTTAAAGCCCTGAGGAGGGACAATAGCAGGTTTTCTCTGATACCGCTGTACTATTAATACTGTTATTTAACACGTCTCAAAATTAAACCTAAATATTTAAATTATATCCACTGGAGGACTCACTGTAGTCCTACGGTAACTGCAGTCATTATTAGTGAGTAACTACATCATTCGACAAGTATTAATGTAAATCTGCTCTGTGGCAGCCCTGGGCATGGGAGTACAAATGTGAAGAATAAACAGACTTTGCTTTCAGGGGCTCAAGTCCCATGGGGCACGGAGGGACGCGATTAACTACAGTATACTATGCCAGGTGCTATGATAAGAAAGTTCAGTTCACTAGGGGCTCAGAGTGGGTAAATCAGAAACAAAGGAGGACAAGGACAGGACACCTAAGCCGAAAGCCAAGTAAGGAATAAGAACTTGATGAAGAAAGAAATATGAGTGGTTCGAGATAAGAGACGAACACATGAAAAATCAAAGATGAGCAAGAATCGAGTTAGTTTAGGTACAGAAAGGGTCTCAGTATGGCTGAAACCAGAGAAGCACTTACTACTGAAGCTAATAAAACTTCAGCCTCAAGCCCCCTCACATGCGCGAACCCTTTCCAAGGCTCTGGAATGAACCTAGCAATAGGTTCAAATGTTTACACATATACAGGAAAGAGTTAACCTAGCAGGCCTGAGACTGGTATCCTCGGAAAGGCCTGCTGTCCTCAGCTGGCATCTGGGATCTTAGTTTTCAGGAGGTTCCCACCATTCCAGAAATGAGAAGAGTGGCTTGTGGCACCTCAACTGTTTGTTACAAACAGCATGGTATATGCTGAACACTTGTTTCCCTTCCGGGAGTTGGTAATTTGGGTACATGCTAGACAGAGGGCGTCTACATGACCGGCTCCAATAAAAAACCTGGGCAGTGAGTCTCTGATGAGCTTTTCTGGTAGGCAACATTTCAGACTCGTCACAATCCATTGCATAAAGAATTAAGCATGTCCTATGTGACTCCACTGGGAGAGGACTCTGCAGATTTGTACCTGGTTTTCTCTGGACTCTGCCCAATGAACCTTTTCCCTTTGCTGATTTTATCTTGTGTCCTTTCACAGTAATAAGTCATAGCCATAAACTTGTAAGTACAATTAAATGCTGAGCCCTATGAGTCTTTCTAGCAGATTACCAAACCTGGGAGATTTTGGAGGTACCCAACACAATATTCTTTATAAGATGTTCACAGGTAAGAAAGGTTTGTATTCCTTTCCTGAAAGAGGATCCCACAATTGTCTAATCTTTTAGACCCACAAAATCTGGATCCTCCTTTGGCACAGTGGGGGCCAGTAGCTCTAGTGGGATGTGTAATCAGACATTAAAGTAGAAAGATACACAGCAAGATAACCACTGAAAAGATCAAAGCATATGGTAGAGTAAAAAACAACAAAAAAAATCACATATGGTAGAGAGACAGAAGTATCACTTTTTTCTATAAATATGCCTCAGGTGATTTTGGACATAAGTTAGAATAAGTAACTGTTGCTATTACCTTAAAAACAATAGAATACCTCCTGTAGGAAAACAGCTGAGAGAGGAAAAGGCAGAGAAACATGAGGTCTTTTGTGGGCTGTACAGGTTGTGGCCAAACTTGTATATAGAAGTTGGTTCCATAAAGCCGTAGAAGTTGTTAGATATTTATGAATCATTTTAAATACACTTGGGTAAAATAGTCATGGAGTCTTGGTCATGTCTGTCTCTGTCCTAGTGCAGTGGACATTGTAATGTGCCTCGCCAGCCTCTCTTCAGGGCTGAAACACTCTTTCCCCAGCTGCTGCTTGGCAGTGTTGGCTGCTGAGACCTACAGTCTCAGTCCCTCTTAGAACTGCCTGGTCAAAAGGAGTTGCTTTTGCCAAGGTTACAAATCCGTCTTGGATGCCTTCTACATCCAGTGTCTGGCCAAGAGGGGAGTGAACAAATCCAGCTTCTTTGCCTCAATTTGGGGAAAATGAAGTTCAATTTTTCCTTCTGCTCAATTCTGCTTTCCTCTCCCTCAATAGAGCTGTTTCCAAGAGGACTAGTCAATCTACCTGCAAGAAAATCTCCATTTCAGAGTTTATTCCCTGGGGAAAATGATCTAACACAGCCAGTACAAATGGACTAAAAAGAACGTAGACTGTGCCCCAGTCTTTACGGAACCTACATTTTAAATGGGAATTGAGGTAAAGCAAGAACGTGTGTTCCGTGAAACCGGGGATCAATGAAAAAATGAATGAATATGTAACAAAGTAGATTATGAAGTAGAACGAAGTACACAGGGCAAAGGATGAAGAAATATGCTTCATTTGGTGAACAAGAAAATGCTTCATAGAGAAGGTAGATTTTCAAGTATTCTTTGAAAATTTAGAAATTATTCGCACTTTCAGAAAGTGAGTCTGCTATCTAGGCAGGAAAGACAGTGGGGACAATGTGAATGTCTTAATGATCTGGTATATGGTGGGACGGATGAAGGGAAGGAATGGTGTAGATGGCTGGAAAGGAAGGTAGTGGCAAACCTGTGGAGGCTCATGAATCCTACAGGACAATTAAATTTCTGATAGCCCCTGGGAGTCATTTGTAGGTGTTTGAAAATAGGTGTGATTTATTCAGATTAGGCTTAGAGGAATGGACAAAGCTGGAAACCAAACCTCAGCAGTATGCCTCTAGAGCCTTCTCAGTTCTAATCCACTCCGGCACTCCCACTCACAACAGGACGCCAAGAGCTAAATGCCAAGGATTCTTAGTACAGTTACCAGCAGGCTCAAGTGAGAACAACTTACACTGGTTAGTGATGTTTCTATCAAAGCACACTGAGATCCAGAACAAATAAACATATTTAAGTTTGAGGACTAAAAACAAGTTCAAGGAGCTTAGTCAGGTTGGAAGTTGATGCCATATATACAGGATTATATACAATATCTGGCTCATGGTCAGCAGCTGAGTATAGCCTCGAGAGAAATGATAGGTTGGAAGAAATAGAAAGGGATGAAGATCTGTAAGTCATTCTCTGGACAAAAGCAGACTCATTGGTCATCTAAAAGGTGTATACAATCAGTAGAACAAAAGCTTATAAATGCCTTAGCTGAAGGCAGGCAGTGAGCATTGTGGCTGATGCAGGTAGGAAGATATAAATGAGATGTCGGCTTTTAACCTCAAAAAACAAAAAAAGTCACATTCTGACGGTAGTGTGGCTGAAGGGAAAATATAAGCAGATGCTAATTTGTTAGGTTAAAATAATAAGTCAATGGTTTCTATGTTTCCTAATCCAGGACTCAAAGCCAAGTTGTACCAGGGAATTGACAAGTATGTAGAAAATGTCATAAATGGCAGACACAACTGTGACTAGTTATTGCCTTACCCCAGCATGGAATCAGAGGTCAGCTTCACAAGAGACCATCTGGAATTTAGTTTGAGTGCCAGAAGGGGAAGAATGCCTCCTGGCTGGCCACTGAGCTACCACGGCCATCAGTGATGCTCTTGGTTGAGGCAGGTGGCACCGGCTAGTAGGACTCAGAGTAAAAATAGCAACATCACCTCTAAGCATGGCTCTAATCCATTTACCCACACTTGAGCCTTATCTCCACAGGGAAGCTGAGACTGAGCAAGCCACAGACCCAGTCTGGACGTGCTACAGATCATCTAATTAGACACCAGGAGCTTCTTCTGTGCTACAGCTCGTCTCTCCTGCCACCCCCGACATGTTCCTCTGGACCACATACTGAAAATGCACATGCAGTTATAAAAATGGAATGGGGTCGCTTTCCTGAATGACTTGAATCCAGGTTAATTTTGCATATCCTTGATTGGAATGACCACAGCAGCCAGACTGACTGACCAGCTGCTCCAAGGGATGACTCTTGTAACTGAAGCAGCCAGTATCACAGTCTCTCACTTAAAATTCTCCTAAAACTCGGGATTTTTTTAGCTGACTATTCAGATGAAGCTATGTTCACATGTGAAATTTTGCTAGGCCATTGCTCTGTGGGATTGAGCTGACTGTGAATTTCTAAGAGAAAATGTTAAAAAAGAGTAATAAAATTTAATAGAACCTGAGTACTAAAGATGAAATTCCATATGCAATAAAATAGAGACAGATGATGTGGTGGTCAACTGTGTTTGCAGAATGGTTAGTCAGAATTCCTGAAATGTAAAAAGCAGACAACCAAGCAGGTTTTCAAAATGCAGTGATTCCTAGATACATAACAGAATTTTAAAAGAAAACAGAAGGGGAAAAATGCTGTGATGTCAGTTGACAGGAACTAAAATCATTTTGAGGAGGGCTCAATGCAACAACAAACCATGACCAACCTATCGGCTCTGCCCTATGGTATTCCAAGTTTTGTCACAACACCAGGCCCGTGAGACTAGATAACATGGTTGTCCACCCTCCACTCAACTCTCAGAAGTTCCCTGCTCAGTAAAGTCTCCCTCATTTCAACGCACCCCCAGTATCAGCCATGTCATCACTTGGAAAACAATAATTGGCTTATGTTGATCCTTCTCCCAAAGAATTATAATTAAGTTATCCTTCCAAGTAAGTTCAAAAGCTCAACAGGCAAGAAAATGTTCTTTCCCAGGCTGAAAGGTCTTCTTTAATGTGTCCAAATCCACCAGATACTAACTGCTCTGCCAGTTACAACTAGACCCAACCACAGCTCCTTCCAAAATGAGCAAAGATGGAAAATCCAAACACTTGAAGTGTATCACTAAAAAGGGCACTACAATCACCAATACGATGAAAAGAATGGAGACCAAGCTCACTGAGTAGTCTTTTAAATCACTGGCAGGGATAGAGCTTAGCACGTTGACATACACATGCCATATGTTACCTCAAATTCAAGCTACCAAAAATCAGGAAAAGAGGCTAACGCTTATTAAATACCTACTGTATATCTTGTACGCTATATCGTCTTCTCTAACTTGAATGCTTCTGTAAGAAACTGCTTTTCTAGTTCCTCATTCACTTTGCTCTAGTACAATTATTATTAACAGTGTTTAAGAGGTTAGACGGTAGACCAGATCACCTAGGTCTGTATCCTTAATCTTCCACTTACTAACTACATAACCTTGACTAAGTCACTAACACTCCATATACCTCAGTTTTCACACATGTAAATTGAGTATGATAATGGCTGTTTCATAATGTTATGTTATGGGCTGCATGAGTCCATGTGAATATTTTAGAAAAACTGTGTGGCACACACTACCGTTCTCTTTATATGTCCATTTCCCCAACCTCATTTTGTTCTATCCTGATTGTTACCCTGACCACAAGATGTTATATGCCTGCCACAAAAATAGTTGCCCAATAAACACTTGGATAAGTGGATGCATTTTATTTGCACATTAGCTCTGTGATATCATTATGTTTGGATTATAACTGAGGAACTTGTATCTTTAAGAAAAGTACATATGGAAAACAACATCAAGGATCCTCAAAAAATAAACAGACTACCATATGATCCAACAATTCCACTTTTCGGTATATACCTGAAGGAAACAAAATCACTCTCTCAAAGAGATAGCTGTGCCCCCATGTTCACTGTAGTATTATTTACAGTATACAAGCCACAGAAACAACCCTGAGTGTCTGCTGGCAAGTGAATAGATTAAGAAAACATGGTGCACAGATCTACAATAGACTAGGATTCAGTCATAATAAAGAAGGAAATTCTGCCATTTGCAACAGCATGGGACTTGAGGACATTATGCTAAGTGAAATAAATCGAAGAAAGAAATACTTATGAACTCACTTATTTGTGGAATATTTTTTAAAAATTCCTAGAAATAGAACAGATTGGTGGTTGCCAGAAGCAGGAGATGGTGGGTAGGGAAAAGGAGGGAAGGCATCAAAAGGTCAAACTTCCAGTTATAAAACATGTAAGTTCTGGACATGTACTATAGAGCATGAAGAGTATAGTTATACACTTCACTGTTCATCTGAAAGATAAGATAGTAGCAACTTGGAAGTTCTCATCACAAGAATAAATATTGTAACTACAGGAGGTCATGGATGTTAACTTACTGTGATGATCATTTCAGGATGTATACTAGGTAAAATCATCATGTTGTATACCTGAAACTAACATAAAGATATATAATTTAAAAAGAAATGAAGCTAATTAGAAGGGAGATTTTAAATCAAGGGTCCACGTTTCCCTACTGTACCACACAGACAAATTGAGAATGACAAAAGCCTTGCTTTTTAAACAAAACAAACAAAAAAAAAATCCAACTGCCTGAAAGCTTCACTTGGAAAAATGTCCAACAAATATAGTTCAGTACAAAGTATTTTTATGTTGCTTCATTTTAGATATTGTAATTAGGTAATTAGATATCTCATCCTTAGACTTCTATTTCTAGCATTTTTTCTGTCGCTGTAATGAGTCCATCCAAGTGAAGTACAGTGAGAATCAGGGTTTCTCATAATGGACTGTGGTCAAAAAAAAAAAAAAAAAAAAAAGGCTGAAAGTGAAAAGGAAGGGCAGGAACAAAAGGAGACGAATATAGACAGACTTAGGAGAATGGTCTTCACAAAGTGGCATGATAACATGCTACCCACAACAGTGTTTTCCTTAGAGAGCATTGAACATGAGAAAGATGTGTGATTCAAAAATATTATCCATGCTGGGTCTGTTCTAGGAAGAATGCCCAGCTGTCACTAAAGTCCAACCTGCTCTGTCGGTCTGCCTCAGGCTCCAGAGAGAACTTGGAAGAGGCTGAAAGGAGCTGAGTAGCTGACAAGAAAACAGATTAAAAATATAGGGAGAAACCTGCCATGTGATGCTAGTGGAGAGGGCCCATTACAAGATGCCTCTGTCACATTTCACACATCAGCCAAAGAAAGGATATTCTCTTCTGGCCTAAGAAAGCTTGCTTAGAGTGACAAATAAAGGGCATATTGCATTTAAGATATTCTCAAGCTGGGAGTTTGAGTATTTGCTGCTTTTAACACAAACAAAAATACAGCACAGTTGAAATACACTTTCAAGTTGCATCAGTGTGTTTTGAGATAGGATCCTTACAATATGTTCTGCACTCAAAGGATTATATGCTTTCCTGCTTATTAAAGTGGTTACAGAAGCAAAAGGAAACCCATTCTAAATAACAAGCTTTTTACATATAAACACATATGGCCAACTCATATGTTATAATTTTATTTTTACACTTAAGCCCGGCTGCTTCCAGTTCTTAAATTTATAATGGTCTTAGGACCTGTTATTGCTGAGAGGTCATTAACATACTATTTGTAAGAACTCAGTTCTAATTCTAATGTGCATATGCATGTATGAGCTATGAATCACGATCCATAACTCTATTCTAATAAATCTATAGCTCCTGCTGGAAGTGCACTCTAGGTAAGTACACTTTACTGCTCTGCCGAAGCAATTAATTAGCTAAAGCTGTGCATATTCCTGCCAGTGCAATCAGGAGCCACAGCCAAACAAGGAGGGGAGATGTGGCAAGAGCAGAGAAGAGCAAAAGACTGCCACGTTAATGACACAGCTGAGGAAACAGAAAGATACAAAGTGCTTAGGTGCAGGCCTCAAATATACCTATAATTCGGGAAAATGACATTCTAATAAAGTGATAGGGAAAGAGTAAGTCACACCCTTATGCACAGTTCTTAATGGGACAAACCATACTCCTGGGCACCGAGACCTGGAGAAGGCAGTGAAAAAAAAGCTGAGCTGATGCAGTTAGCACCGTGCATCACCTCAACGTTTTGACTGCCTTCTCCACAAAGCGAAGTCATATATAACTTGATTCAGATTCTTCCTCACTTCTACATGGGATACCTCTCGTCTAGACATCCTCCCACACTCTCACGCATGCTCAGGAAGTTGTGTAAATGCTGTTACATGTGTGCAGATGTGTGCCTAGATATATTACAGACGCACAAGTATATAACCTATGCGCACTTACCTTATTCATGGAAACTATGAAAGCTTTTTGAGATATGCACTTGGTGTTTAAGAACTTAAAAGTGTGAGGTAGGTTCTCCTGGGTGGCTCAGTCAGTTAGGTGGCTCAGGTCATGATCTCATGGTTCATGAGACAGAGCCCTACGTCAGGCTCTGTGCTGACAGTGCAGAGCCTGCTTGGGATTCTCTCTCCTCCCTCTCTCTCTGCCCCTCTTCCACTCACACTCAATCTCTCTCTCAAAAATAAATACCTTAAAAAAAGGAAAATAAAAGCATGAATTTCAAATTAACAAATATGCAACTGTGCATAACATGACAACTGAGTTAGAAGAGAAATTATATATGTATATACACACAATTGTATATATACAATTAGTAGGCCAGGGTAACGGGGGGCTTGTGTACATGATGTTGTACGTGGGAAAGCTGCTAGTGAGCTCTTATTCTGAGTAAATCAAATGGAAGTCACTGAAGTTCTCAGTTTCTGAGTGTCTTGTGTTTGTGTGTGTTATGTTTGTGTGTGTTAGAAATGAGAATGAGAGATGAAGAAAAGAAAAAGCAGGTGGAGTAAAAGATGAGGAAGTTAGGGGCACTTGGGTGGCTCAGGTCATGATCTCACCATTCCTGAGTTCCAGCCCCACGTCAGGCTCTGTGCTAACAGCTCAGAGCCTGGAGCCTGTTTCAGATTCTGTGTCTCCCTCTCTCTCTGCCCCTCCCTTACTCTCTCTCTCTCTCTCTCTCTCTCTCTCTTTCTCTCTCTCGCTCTTAAAAATAAATAAAGATAAAAATTTATTTAAAAAAAGATTAGGAAGTTAAAGGAAATACTGTAAAGATCTTTTGTAAAAACAATGAAAGACTGTATTTTGTACAAGATTGTAAAGAGAAGTGTCTAAAATAGAAAATAAGAACACGTAAGTCTGTGGGATTTTCATGGTTAGCTTTCCAAAACTGACTCACTTCTCTTGTCCATTGAACAGCACAACTAACTCAAGACCAGGGCTACCAAGTGTTGAAGATGTGGACAAAACTCCAGGGCAATGTCCAGAGACAGCTAATTGGTCAAAAGCAGGCAGATAATTGAATATGAGCAACCAAAGTTACAGGTGCAACATCATGAGCACCACCCTGTGCACCAGAGAGAGAAAAGAGGGGATATGATAAACCAGGTAAAAGAGTGTTTCTTCATAAGCTGTTAACACTAGCAGCTGTTTTAAAATTCTAGTGACTAATATTTAAAACTGTAATATCTGGGGTGCCCGGGTGGCTCAGTCGGTTAAACGTCCAACTTCAGTTAAGGTCATGATCTTACAGTTTGTGGGTTCAAGCCTGGTGCCTGCTTCGGGTTCTGTGTTTCCGTCTCTCTCTCTGCCCTCCCCCACTTGTGCTCTGTCCCTCTCTGTCTCTCAAAAATAAATTAATAAGTGTAAAAAAATGTTTAAAAGTAAAATAAAACTGTAATATTAGCAGCAAACCTTTATTTAGTGTTTACTAGGTGAGTGCCAAGCATTTCTAAGCACTCAAATACAGTAATTTTTATCCTCATAACAATCTTGTGAAGCAGTTATCATTTTTGTCATTTCATGGGTGAGGAAAATGAAGCATAGAGAGATTATGTGTTGTACTGAAGGTTCACACGTATTCCTTCCATGCTATGCTGCCTAAAGAAACAACAGTGGTTGAGCACTTACTTTGCGCTAGAATCTTCTCTGAATAATGTAATCACACAATTTCATATTTTCTTGCTACCCCATGAGAAAGATACCTCCTTCTGTGCAAATCAGAAATTGAGGCTTAAAACCCACCAAGGTAATACATCTAACTGCCATTAATTAGACTGAAACCAAGGTCTGCGAAGCACCCAGGGACCACCAGGGGACACATGTCCCCAGTCTTTCCATTATCTGCATCAGCATTCCTCCTCTACAATTTGACTCAGACTACTGACATCTTCGTGATCTCAGTTAAAACACTTGCCCCACCTTAGGCTCGCAGACCATTCCTACTGTTCTGTCACCCTAACCACATACATACCGAGACTCATATGCCTGAAGACTCATGAAATAAGGTATACATATACTTCATTCAATCACGCGTGGTTAAACTCCACAAATTTCTCCCCGGGTCTCTGTCACTTATTGACATTTATTTATATTTAAGGTATTTATATCCAAATTGAAATTCTTACTTTGTCCAGATGTCAAATGTCACCTCCTGGAGATAACTTGAGAAGAGTGGATTTCTTAAAATCTAGAGAATATTTTGACATCTTTCAGTTTATTGATGCTCGGAGAAGTGGATTTAGAGATTTCATTTTCTAGTTTTCACTAACCTCTCCTTCAAATGGCCTAAAATATTTCTGCAAAAAACCCTGCAGATTGAAAGTAATATACATAAAGTTGGTGAAACCAAATAATGAAAAACAGGGAAAGGAGGAGTTCCTTGCCTGCCAGAACACAGGGTAAAAATTATGATATCTAATCATATTTGATAAGGCTCTTATGAAATATAATTTTTAGCAAAAACGAATATTTTGTAACATTTTCAAATAAGAAATCATTTAAAATATCACTTTACATATAAAATTAAAATAGATTATATATGAAATACATGTCAATTTGTTTATAAGTACATGTTAGTACAATATAAATAACTATACATATATTTGTGTTTTCTAAAGTATATTTTATTGTCAAGGATGAGAGATCAAAAAAGTTTATAATATTCTATTTCATTTCATAATTTACATTATGTTAGCTTATCTTATTATCAAGAGCAATTATATATAAAATAAATACATGAACTAAGATAGATTTCCTTTTTTTTTTTTAATTTTTTTTAACATTTATTTATTTTTGAGACAGAGAGAGACAGAGCATGAACGGGGAAGGGGCAGAGAGAGAGAGGGAAACACAGAATCGGAACCAGGCTCCAGGTTCTGAACCATCAGCCCAGAGCCTGACGCGGGGCTTGAACTCACAGACCGCAAGATCGTGACCTGAGCTGAAGTCGGACGCTCAACCAACTGAGCCACCCAGGCACCCCATAGATTTCCTTTTAAAAAGAAATCCGGTGGCATAAAAGAAAAAAGTGAGCCCGATAACGTCATTTTGGATTTTTGTCTTAATTGTCTCCATAATTTAGCTAAAAAAAATAACAATAATAAAAGCCCACCATTCATTGGATAGCTATGATCCATGCTTGACACTGGCTAGGGCTAGTCCTTCACATATATTAATTTTGTTCCTCACAACAATCCCATGAGATAAGAAATCTAGCAGGAAAAAAAGAACTGGAAAAAAAAAAGGTTGTCACTAATCAAATAAATGATAGTTAAATAACAAAAAGCTATTGTTTTGTCCATTACATTTGCAAAAATAAATTGTGATATATTTTGTCGAATATTAAGGAAGACATGGAAACTAGTATTCTTATTGCCACTTGCTAAATGTGCAACCTTGAACAAGTTAATTAACATCTCTGGGGTAAAATTTCTTCAAATTCAATTCTTCAATTTCTTTTTATATAATGAGAGCAACAATACCATATATCTTAAAGACTGGTGAGAAATATGCTAATTCATGTAAAAGTTTATTCACAAGAATGTCCAACACACAAGAACCAATAAGTGTTAATTCTCCCACATTGCTGATGACAAAAATTCTTTTGGAATATAAATTGAAATTATGTATCAAAAGCCACTGACAATATTCCATTCCTGGAATTCACTCTACCCTAAGGAAACTATCCAGTATTCTGCATAAATACACATTTATGCAAAGACACAAAGCTATTCATTATCATAATATTTATAATAGCATTAAACAAGGAAATGCCCTATGCTAGGAAGATTATATAATATTTTTATTTCCTTCATTAGAAAGATATGCTAAATAAAACTAATAGTGATATTGATCTTAAAGACTACATAAAATATGGAGAACAATTTAGGCCATAATCTTAGATGAAAAAAATAGGTTAGAAAATTTCACATGCATATTTATGCTTATATTTATATTTACATATCACCCTAACGGACAGAGCTACTTCAGGTAACAGATTGGAAAGAACATAATTCAAAATTATGTTGGAGGGCACCTGGGTGGCTTGGTTAAGCGTCCGACTCTTGACTTTGGCTCAGGTCATGATCTCATGGTTCATGATATGGAACCCCATGTCAGGCTCTGCACTCGCAGCACAGAGCTTGCTTGGAATTCTCTCTCCATCTCTTTCTGCCCCTACCCTGCAAGTGCACTCTCCCTCTCCCTCTCTCTCTCTCTCTTAAAGTTAAAAAAGATAAAAATAAATAAAATTATGTTGGTTTTATTTGGTGGTAGAATAAGTGTGATTGTTTTCCATTGCCAAAGGGGTTCTAGTTTCTGCCCTGTTTATGTTAAAACACATGGTGATACTTCATATTAATTTCATTACTCTCTTCTCTCTAGGCCCACTGCACTTAGCTTAAGTCTGATAAACTGATGAAGAGTTTTTTGTTGTTGTTGTTTTGTTTTTTAAGGCTGGGATGGACTACAGACATCATTTCAAATTTGTTCTCCACTGAATGAGTAGTATTATTTGTAAAAGATCTGAAAATAATCTTTGACGATGTGTGTTTATGGACTCACTTCTAAGGTTTTTGTAACCGATCTCTTCTTTGGCAATAGCTCTTATCATCTAAGGTTGCTAAGTAATGGGGGCAATATGAATAATTTGTGCATAGTGTTTGGGGATACTACATCTTCCAATA
Source organism: Panthera uncia (assembly GCF_023721935.1). Lineage (NCBI taxonomy): Eukaryota > Metazoa > Chordata > Mammalia > Carnivora > Felidae > Panthera > Panthera uncia. Next base: position 80,665,712 of record NW_026057580.1, on the reverse strand, counting down.
TTTAAATCACCTTTAAAAAAAATTACAACATGAAAGAATCCAAAGAGTAGGAAGTGAAGGAATATTCAAAAAATTCTCTATTTACTTTCTTTGAATGCCAAGACTGTTTTCCTTTTCATAAGACACTAATAGTGTGAAGGTTTTCATCACTTAAATTACATCTCAGTTAATGGAATCCCCACTACAGAATCACATGAATTATCTAACTTTTGACAAAAAGAAAAAGATTAAAGACTTTTTGAGAAAATGTTGAAAAAATGCCCTGTTTCTACTTTCCCCATAAAATAGCTACAGAGGTTAGTGATAAAGATTATATAAAAACATTTTAAGCTGTTTAGTAACAGATCATTAGAAACACCTATGAGAATGTCATTACTATTGGGAATACTTCCCCCTCATCTTGAGCATAAAAATAAAAATGGTGTTGGATTTCTACTTGTCTTCAGGATGCATGTTTATTCAGACTTGTTTCTTCAATACCCAAATATGCAACAATCAGAAAAATATTTGAAGCAATCTCCTTAATACTGCATTATTTACTATCTCTCAAAGGTTGCAACTCTTTAATCAAGTCACATGAACTTTTATCTTCAAACATGTTATATATGCTGAAAGCTTTCACTAGAACTACATGTACTTACAATAAAAAGCCATATTTTCATTAATCATTACAGCAATGCCCTTTTTTTTTCAACCAAGTTTTTCTCGTATTATGTTGTTTTTCCATTGCTGGATGACATTTTGTTTTTAGTGGATGAATATTTTCATGCCAAAGCATTTGATAACATCCCAGAGAGAACCTTGTGCTGCATATTTTCTAATTCTTCTACTGTTAAGTTTCATGTTTTTTAAAGCTCTGCTTTGAAGAGTTTTATAATTAAACATTGAAGATGAAATTTTAGTTTTATTTACATACTCTACTAAATTTTACCAGATGAGTAAGTAAGCAAAGAAGTAAGAGTAAAAGTCATTCTTTAATGCAATAAATATCGAATCCCTACTGTTCTAGGCACTGGATAGATTTAGCAAATAATATGTTAAATAAGGAAGACACACTTGTTCTCATGTAACTCATAGTCCAGTCAATGATGTCCAGTTCTCTTTTTTGGAAACTCTGAAGTTAGGTGTACTGTTAAATGTGTGGAAAATGGACCACAGGTGATCTTGCCTTGGCTACAGTTGGAGACCGACCGTACTGTTCCAATCTGCATTTCTTTCTGCTTTTCCTCTTTTCTGTGTAGCCTCAATTTGGGAAGAAGGAGAGAAAAGTAGAACAGTGCTAAAGCAGGTCATGGAGAGAACATGACTGCTGGTTGATGTGTGAGCTGGAACCAGACAGGGGGCTCCTTACCCTCTCCTGTCCTGGGAATGTACATGGTGCACACCATTCCCACACTAGGAGCTGTTTCTAGGACATAGTCTTGAGAGCAATAAGATCAATCAATATGTTGTTGAGACCATCTGGATGGTGTATGTGCCTGAAGCAAGTTAAGACCTCTATACAAACTTGTAAGATTCTGGAGGGCAGATAAATCTACTCATCTTATGGATGCTAGGACAAGCCACATATGTAAGTTCCCTTGCTTATTAAATCTGCCACCTACCAACCTGGAATGATCTGCCTCTTTCTTTGGTCTCTCCTTGCCCTCTGTGTATGGGGGCCAGTTTTCAAATCAACAAACAAGAGAAACTATTTCCCCCTCTTTGCTCAGGCTCCATAGTTGACTACTAACAACTGCATGGAGGCTCATATGCTCTAAGGCTGGCTTCCATGAGCTCCAAAAAGACAAATGGATCACCAACTTCACAAGAATGAAAATGAGAGAAACCTGTGACTGGCACAAAGGCTAGGGGTAGCAAGATCAAAAGAGGTCTCTGAAAACCAAATGGTTTTAATACCTTCAGCTATTATGTTTTTCTTGATGTTTATTACATTACTTAGAGGGTAACAGAGCTAACTGTACTCTTCATTCACATATATTCCTGGAGCAGACCCCTGCCTGCTTCAAGGTTATGCTGGATACAAAGAAGTACAGTTTAAAAGTTACAGACTCTGCCTACAAGTAGTTTTAAGCCCTAACCTTAGAGACTGAGACTCTCGTAGACAAAAAAAAAAAAAAAAAAAAAGAAGTGAAAACAACGCAGTATAAACTCAAAGGAAGCTACTTGTTTTGCAAGGTGCCCTGCTCCTCTTTATTCCATGAGAGATATGAACAATGAATAAACAAGGCCAGACTCTGGAAGTGCCTCACATGACAGAAAAGTGGGGCTCAGATATATACATAAATGAGCTTAGATAACACACACAAAATATGAAAATGGCACAAACAAGCCAACCAAAAATATATTCCACCAACCTAGGCCAGAGATCTAGACTAAAACTTGTGTAAATGCCAAACTATGCATCTCGAGCCAAAGACCTATTAGAAAAGCAGGATGAGGAGAGCAGCCAGTGGAACCACTCACCTGCCCACCACAGGAACTGCAAGGAGGCAACAGAATCAGAAGGATGTATTCACATAGACAGAGGACCCATTCTGTGCCAGGACTGTGGTGGACACTGCAGCTAGCCACAAAGGCCAAAAGACAGGAAAAATCCCCACCACAATGGAACTTACATTTAAGTTTTCTGATAGTGGTGGTTCTAAGGAGTGAATAAAATGGAACAAGGAATGGAAGATCATGCCAGTTTAAATAGGATGAGGGCCAAACTTCCAAGTCTGGGATAGAGCATTCCAGGCAAAGAGCCTTACAGAAGCCCTAAGTTAGTGACTAGCTTACTAGGTTACTGGAACAGAAAAGTCTGTAAGTTAGTGACTAGCTTACTAGGTTACTGGAACAGAAAAGTCGGTCTGACCACAGCACAGTGAATAAAGGGGAAAGCTGTAGGAGAAGGTGTCCAAGAGGTACGCTTGGGACCAGATTACATAAGGCCTTTTACAGATGGAGTTTAGGAATCGTTGGTAGATTTAATGAAAGGAAAGAAACAAAGACCTACATTTAAATCACCCAAGTTGCAATCATTTCCATGAAATGCCACATCTCTTCATCAGTTTTTTTCCACCAAATACAATTCTGATATGTTTATTTATTATTGTACATAAGAAATATATTGAACATGACTGTACTTACTGGCTTCTCCAACTTATGATTCTAATATCCTCATTCATTCTCAAATGTGTCCTGGTTTAGACCAGGATTGTCCAACTTTTTATGTCAAAGGTTAGAGAGAAAAGATTTTAGGCTTCGTAGGCCAGATGGTCAGGACACTGTGCCACCATAGCACAAAAGCAGCCACAAACAATATGTAAACTAACGAGTGTAGTTGTGTTCCAATAAAACGCTATGAACACTGAAAACGGATTTCACATAATTTCAGTGTGTCACAAAATATTCTTTTTTATTTTCTCCAGCCATTTAAATATACAAAAGCCATGCTTAGCTCACTGGATAACACAGGTAGGTAAATATAGGTAGTTGGATTGGGTCCATCGGCTGTAGTTTGCTAATCTCCCTGTTAGATGACAAATTAGATGGCAAATTAGATGGTGACCCTTATAGCAACTTACAGGGCTCACTATGTACCAGGTAGTCCTTGCAACAAGACTATGAGGTACAGACTACTATTACATGTGTTTTTCAATATAGAAACAGAGGCATATCTAAGCAAAGCTCCCAAGATCTCCACAAGAAGACATGGCAGAAAGCCTATGTGTGGAGCCCCTATTCTTAACCACAGGGCTGAATAGTATCCTAATACATTCTCATTCTCCCCCTCCTCACGGCATTCTTCCTTCTCATCTTCTATTTATGGCATATTTTTAGTCTCCTTCTCTTTCTTCATTACCCTTTCTGGCTTTCTTTCTCATGCCCTCCTTTCCCATCCTCTGTCAAAATTATAAGTGAGTTATATTTCTAGGACCAGAAATAAACCAATCAAAAGTTAGATTATACAGAATAAAGAACCAATGCTTTCAATCTCTATAATCACTAAATACTTCTAATTTTCTTTAGAAATCTTACACAATTATTCCCTTAATATTCCTCTAATGAAACCTGTTTTCCCTCTAAGCATCAGCTTTCCAGGTAGAAATATACCTATTATCTAATTTTATTGTATTTCTCTTTCAACAATCAGTATAGTAACAGTTCTTGCTTTTGAAGTTGACAAATCTGTAACCCTACCTCTCACTTATCTTGTATTTACAACAAAGTGGTCTCAAGTTAAAGGAGAGCTAGATAAGTTACTCCCCATTCTTAAATCTATGATACTCTATAGTCCTAGTGCATTAAACTAGGAATTCTACCACCATATTGACGATCTGAGGTTCTATATTTCAAACAATTCTCTTTACAAATGAATTCTTGGAACACAGGTTGTTTTTAAATTGGAGGCTTTCAGTATACGTCTGCCACTATCCTTCATGGTTTTAAAACATTTGAAAAGTGTTTATTTAATGTGGCTGTCTATTTTGGTAGTACAGATAGATAAAAAAGAGGAGGGTACTTAACTCCAGGACCACTTCCATTGTTGAAGCTTCTTACCAGCAACAAAGCAGCAGTAAAGTTCAAGCAGTTTATTAATGTCAGCAAAATCCCATGAACAAATTACTGCCTGAGTCATTTGTGTGTGTATGTGTATTTTATTTGCAAAAACACACTTTTTAAGGGAGGAGGAAAACGATACCATTTGATTGCTGAGGTGCACTACCATTTTCTACTAAATTGTTTTTTAACAAATAAAATAACCAAGTTGAAGTTTCTGATTTAAGTTGCTCGTCCCATACCAATTTCTGAAAATGTTAGGATGGCATTAAAATCAAAGATACATTTAAGGAAGAAAAACATACTTAGTTTTGAGGGATGAATGAGAACAACCTGTTTGGTTCATATTAAGCTTGCAGATTTATCAACACTGGGCACACCAGGGAAAGACAGACCAAGTGTTTATGAGCTCTCCAAAACGATTGATTTTTACAAGGCCTTGATTTAGCTGAAAGGGGTGCCTATATATTTAGATAGCAAAAGGGTTAATGGATTCAACCTTTTGAAAAATGCCCTTCCTTACATGCGTATAACATGATGGATAGTTAACTGAATGCACGTAGGTAAACACAGGTGAAAACAAATTAATTGGAAGGTATAGGGTTTATTGTTTATTTTTTCTTGATAGATGGATCTCATTATTTTCCTTGGGCAGACAAAGCCATAACAGTTTGCAGAGAAAGGAGAAGTGACAGCTCCAGGAAACTGCTTACAGATGGACAGCCAGCAGGCTAAAAATATTACTTGTGTCCACCTCATCAATAAGCTGGCTCCATGAAGAGTGGCAATTATTCTTTTCCTGCTTGTGCTGCCCTTTGAGAGGCATGAAGACGATTATTGATAACTAGGTATGTAGAACAAAATATATACAGTAACACAAACTCATTTACTATGGCAAATCCATATCAGAGAGCACCAATGCCTTTCATGCCATTATTTACAGTGGCAACATGTACTCATCAATGTCTTAGAGGATTATGCTGATACTGTGTTTTGTTACAATCCTATTAATTATTAATGATGCATATTTACTATTCCCCTATATTTAGAGAGTCTGTATTATGCACTACAAAAGGGGGAGGAAACGTCACTGAGTTGAGGAGGGTGAGTTCTCAATCTTGCATGCATATAAATGTCATAAGACTTGGCCTTCATGTATTCTTTGTACCAAAGAGGATCTTTAAGTTTTGTGTGACAATACCAAAATAATGGATAAAAAATAAATTTTTACATGAATCACAAACTATCCATGCTTGTTAAAAAATCAAGAAGCAAGATACACAACTTTTATTCTATTTACTATAAGAAAAGATGTAGTACCAATTACTGTGTGGAATTAAAAAAAAAAAAAAGCCTCCTCAATTAAAGGCACCACAAAATAAATGACAGTTTCCAGGCATCAGCACAAAGCTAAAGGGATTTCAATGGCCTCATTACTTTTATTACCCTGCATTGCTTAGCCAAATCTACTGCAAGGCTGTGTTTAGACATAGGATCTGTCTCATACTTCCAGAAATGTGGACAATGGATCAGCTCACCTGGAATCAGTAGAACAAACATGCAAAAATCATAGCAAATGTTATACTTAGTTAACCTGCTTTATACATATTGCAGAAAAGGATTAACCAGGAAGGAAGTTAACAGAAAAATGGAAGACCATTTCAACCATAATAGTCAAATTTTGACATATTAGATCAATAGTTGCAGGCATTTCAGGCTATTCCCACTGCATTTCTTTATTGAATATCTTATTTCCTGTCATATATTATAAAATAGATGAAAATGATGCATTTTTGTTCATTTCAAGAAATGACAGAAAAGCTAAGTGATTTTTTAAAAATCAGTCTCAATGAGAGAACATGCCCCATACTCTGTTCAAGTTTTCAGATTCTTCTTGGACTTGAAGGTCATAGTGATTAACTATTCTGTGTTATTCTACACTTGAACAATTATCCAATAATTAGAGATTCCACCCAGAGCTGCCATGACTTGACTAAGGGGACTCTTGTTCCCAGTTTTCCTAAATGTCTAGTCTCTGAGGACTAAAGAGAGGAGTTCATTCAAAGGTCAACTGTCTTGCTGAGTTTTAAAAAGCAGTGGATAATTAGAAAAAAGCAGCTACAACTAAACATCCTCCAGTTGGTTCTTGAATTACCTGCCCATTTTTAACTTCAATCTTGCAAAACTAACAGATTTTTCAGTCTATTATACAATCATCGTTTTTCTTATTTACAAGATTCCCAGGGCACTAGTACCTGAAAAGAAAATATTACTCATTCAGTAGTGCCATGTGTTATTATATTTTAAATGATGCATTTTTTATGCTGTCTTCTGTAATTTCATGTAAAATCAACTAAATGCAGTGGTATTGGGGTGATGGTTACTAAAATCTTTGTGGAATTTAGGATACACATTGTTTCTCTCACCTCCCAATCATGAAAGAAAATTATCATTTTGTTCAAGTGGCAGGATTTTTTAAATGGGCAATATGTAAGACCATCTAGGTGAAATAGTATTTGAAATACAATTCCCTTGAATTTAGCCCAAATTTATAAATTATTCATTCTAGCAAAAAAAAAAGCTATCATCTAATGGCAATTAAGACTATTTATCTTTGAATTATATTGAAATATTTCATCAAGAAAATGTTTTGGTCATTTATCAGGGCACTTTTGGTCACAAATGACAGAAATTCAACAAAACAAAGGGGAACTGTTGGTAAGTCTAATCAAGCCAAGGTAAGGGTAATGATGGAACCAGCAAACTGGAACCAAGGCCCCGGGGACATGAATGCAGTCAGCATCCCTTCTCCTTACCTCCCATTCTGCTTCTGACAGCCTGAAAGGAAAGCCTGGTAGGTGGGTGTAGGTATATTCCTAGGAAGTTACCTTCCATAAACAGCCAATTTCTTCCTTGATTTCTGTGACCAGAGATCTGAGTCACAGGGATTTGGGTTTGCTGAAAGACAAGATTTCCCATTCTGACCCTTTGGCGAGGGGGAGGGGGAGGGGAAGGGGAAGAAGTTGCCCGAAACTTATAAAGTACCATTCCTGGAAGTCCTGGGCAGAGAAGGCACTACCTGACACAATTCTCTGAATGTTACCAATGAACTAAACACAGTCAATACCAGTATTTTAGATTTCTTCTAAATATAGGCTAACTACTCTAGCACAACCATTTGTCCCAACAATATTATGAACATGATTACATGAACCCAGGAATACTCCTGCAATATATTCACCATTTTTAAAAATGCTTATTTATTTATTTTAGATAGAGATAGAGCACAAGCAGGGTAGGAGCAGAAAGGGAGAGAGAGAGACAATCCCAAGCAGTTTCTGCACTGTCAGCACAGAGCTCCACGTGGGGCTAGAACTCCTGAACAGTGAGATCAAAACCTGAGCTGAAACCAAGAGTCAGATACGTAACTGGCTAAGCCACCCAGGTACCCCTACATACTGACTAAAACTTATACAATAAAATCCATTTGCGTGGACATATTCCTCAGCTACTACAATGCACCCCAGGTCTAATTCTGGAGGCTCTTTCCCCATGTCTGCTCTTATCGTAGGGTTACGCACCTCTGACCACATACATTCATCTGTTCTGCCCTCCATCTCCAGGCCTCCCCTACCAGTATGCCAGTCCAAGGACATAGCAGAAATTCCTTACTTGATCTCCCACCAGTAACCCTTCAGTAACTTTTCCTTAAGAGGCAAGGTGAAGTTATAGAAAAAACAAGGCTTTGACTTGGAAGACCTGTGTCTTGAAACCTGTCTTTCCACCTATACCTAATGTAATTTTCTCTGAATCCTAATGATTTTCTTAGCTTGACTTCTCTTTGCAGTACTCTTGAAGACAACACAGTTAACAGATACAAAATGCTTTACCAAATATAAATATTATTCCTACTCATGCTATTGCTTTGTTATTCTTTCTTTCCTTATAATGAGACTGTACCATGTCCTAATACCCTTTGTTTTTATTTTTTTTTAATTTTGTTTTTATTTTAGAGACAGAGCATGCCAAAGTAGGGGAGAGGGGCACGGCGGGGAGAGAAAGAGAGGTGGGGAGGGAGGGAGGGAGGGAGGGAGGGAGGGAGGGAGGGAGGGAGAGAGAGAGAGAGAGAGAGAGAGAGAATCCCATGCTGGCTCCACACTTTGAGTGGAGCCCAAAGTGGGACCTGAACCCCAGGATTCTGGGATCATGACGTGAGATGAAATCAAGAGTTGGATGGTCACCCGATTGAGCCACCTGGGTGCCCTCCAATACCCTTACATTTGTAAGCATCAATTTTATTCTTGTTTTCTCCATCCTCAGGGACTTTGAAATCTGGAAGGATAACAATTCTAGGACACTGAACTCACCATTCCTACAATCTCATAACTGCCAGAGTAATCAAGATGAAATTTTCTTGACTCTTGGATATATTTTTTCTCCTCAAGACATTTAAATGCTCTCACATGTTCATCCCGGCACCCATTTCAAACCTTACCACTGAAAAGAGACAATCTTCTAGAACACAAAATGATTTAATAACTCAGTAGACCAAATCTATTCCTGAATAAACTGGTCTTCATTGTGCATGAGGAGCACACAAAGGATGAAGCTGTGAGCATTGTTTAAATAACACTGCTTCTCCTTGAGGAATTACCAGGATCATAAATTGTCTTTGTCAAGGACTTTAGGAACTTAATAATACGATGACTCTGCCTTAACCTACTGAGGTAGAGCAAACAGCCCATTGCCAAGGGTTCTAGTCTAGGACAGGCGGTATTTAACAGCCAAAGAAATGCTGAGACTGAGAAAAAGGTATGACTAAATTATTCAGTCTGTTGACTTCAACCAATATTCCACCTCACATCTTGAGATGCAAGCTTCGTCCTCTGGTTTGGCATTTTTACCAACCTGTTGTAGGTGTTACACATGCTGGCCAGGGTCCTGGATGTTAAATTTAAATAGTTAATCCTTTTTGCTCCTTTCCTGACTTGTTCACTCAACTTCTCTCCCTCTGTCTCCCTTCTCGCTTCAGCCCATCCCTCCCCCTACTTACTCTCTTTTCAGTTTGCTTCCTTTCTAACTTCCTTTCTTTGCTTCCTTTCTTTACTTATTTTTCCTCTTCTACTTCTGACATTCAGATCACTGGAGTCAGAAATGAATCAATGGATTTAAGCCCTACATATAAAGGCCTATCCCACACATGCCTTGTCTTTATTAGAAGACTTTGGGGCACCTGGCTGGCTAATTCAGCTCAGTCAGTTAACAGTCTGACTTTGGTTCAGACCATGACGTTAAGTGTTCGACTTCAGGATCTCACGGTTCATGAGCTTGAGGCTCCCGGTCAGGCTCTGTGCTGACAGCTCAGAGCCTAGAGCCTGCTTCAAATTCTGTGTCTCCCTCTCTCTCTGCCTCTCTCTCTCTCTCAAATAAATAAACACTAAAAAAAGAAGACTTTTATTATAAAGACTTTCCTTATCCTCATGTTAACTGAAAATGGTCTTTACCATTCTTTGAATACCTCTACATACTTTTTGATGGATAATTTTGGACACTTACCATATTCTGCCATCTGTTACTGTCCCTCATACAAACAGCTTATCCTTTTGGTATAGCTTATCTTGTAAAGCTTATAATTTTCTACCATGGGCAAAAGTGTTTTATTAATTTGTAGGTTTTATTAAATTTTTAAACTTTTGCATTAGACTGTCCTTTATCAATAATTATAATTTATTTTGGTTAATCATCTAATAAAAATCCTCTATACATTTAGTTTTTACTCTAGAATTTTTCTAACAGAAACATTAAAAAGCACTCAAGTAAAATCCTTAGAAATATACATATATGTGTGCGTATGTAAAAAGTCTATGTTCCTCAACATTGTTCTCCTAGTAATTGCAAGAATTTTTCACATTCTTGAAATACTTGCAAAAGGGCCTGGAATTATATAATCTGACAGCACCCATCACAAATAAAGTAGCTTTGGGGGGTTAGGCATGAAGTATTAGGATGTAATTCTAACCCTTTCTTCTGAGATCAATACGCCCATGGCTTATGACATTGTGGGTAAGACCTATTATTTTAAAAGATGATAATGAAAATAGTTATCTAAACTGCTATTCATATGGTTACATAGACTCAGCCTGTTTGTAAATAAAATACCCATGTTTAGGTTTTGAGTTTTGCCTGCAAATTATGTACATAGTACTTTGTGGATTCAATCAAGGATAAGCCTCAGTCACACAATCTCATCATTCGTTAAGTTAGGACTTACTTTGTGTGTTCCCTTGATCTCTCCATGCTCAATTCCACATTTCATGGACTATTACTTTCTGTATTTAATATATATCCTTCCCATATCCCCATATTTGTGCACTTATATTTACCTATGAAAAACACATGTACTGTTATTTTATGTATTTTGTGTACATTTTATATATACCTTTGAAACTACAGAGTTGAGCAATTCATGTATTCTTGCAAAATTTGACAAAAATTTACATAACATCCATGCATGTTGATTAAATAGGGGTGTAATTAATCCCTTCACATCTTATTATAGGATTTTACCATGTTTTGCCAATCCATTAACCAAATGATAGACATGGATGATGAACATTTCACCGCTGCAGACAATACTGAAGTGAATACCATGGCATAGGTTTTTTTTTGTGTACATTGCTTTCTTTGTGAAATTCTTTTCAGTTTTCCCTTTTTGGGCATCTTTTTATTTGTAAGGGTCATTTTATTTATAACACTTCATGCTCTAAAGGGTAAAATGCTCAAACAAATTCAACTGAAAATGAGAATATGCTGCTTTATTTTATCCATTAATAATATATACCTGGTGTTCACAAGGATTTACCATCTGAACATACATGACAGGAAAAATGTGGTGTTTTGTTTTTTTTTTTTCATTATAAAAGGGCCATAAACTTAATAGTGACCTCCAAGAGAACCCGACTGCAGATTTTACCAAGGAAGAACTGTAAATCAATCAGGACATGTGACAAATATAATTAAACAATTCCCACAGTAATATATTCAAGATGAGATGATACAATAAATCTATAGCTATTTCTAATGAATGAGTTGCAGAATAAAACAGTGGAGTACTATTGAGTCAGTAGGTCTCAAAGGTAGTTGAACTACACTGAGAAAGTAAGACTTTATTGTAAACCCAAGGTCTGGGTAGTGCTATCAGGAAGATGTTAGTGAAAATAAACAGATAATAACCCTGAATACATCAATAGATCAACTTGATAGTTCCACAACCTCACATTACTACTTGTTATAGCTTACACAAATGTGGGCTACTCTCCTCTGCGTATTGTAATGAACACTCCACTAGGATTAGAAACCCATCTTTTTGTCTCTTACATTAAATTATGTGAGCATTAGCTTCTTCATCTTTAAAATGGGCATAATAGGGGCGCCTGGGTAGCTCAGTCAGTTAAGCGTCCTACTTCAGCTCAGGTCATGATCTCATGGCCTTGTGGGTTCGAGCCCCGCATCAGGTTCTGTGCTGACAGCTCAGAGCCTAGAGCCTGTTTCAGATTCTGTGTCTCCCTCTCTCTCTGCCCCTCTACCACTCGCACTCTGTCTCTGTCTCCCAAAAATAAATAAACATTAAAAAAATTTTTTTAATGGGCGTAACAGTATCCTCCTGGGATGCCTGGGTGGCTCAGTCAGTTAAGCCTCCGACTCTTGATTTCAGCTCATGTCATGATCTCACATTTCATGAGTTTGAACCTCATGTAGGGCTCTGCTCTGACAGTACAGAACCTGCTTGGGATTCTGTCACTCCCTCACTCTTTGCCCCTCCTCATCTTGCACACATGCAAGCTCTCTCTCTCAAAATAAACATTAAAAAAATTAGTACCCACCTGGCAGAGTTGTTCTGACTTTCAAATAATGTGTGTGAAAGTTCTATAAAATTTGAAGTCCTATGCAAAGAAAACTATTCTTGAAATTGTTATTATTACATTTTAAATAGAACTTAAAAGAGATACAGACTAGAATATACTACCTACTCTGGTAGTCTACCCCTCCCTTTCTCCAAGCAGCCAGTAGGAGTTAAGAGTGACTTACTGTCTTCTACTACTTAACTGCTTTGAGCTTCCTCCTTCAGTGACACCACATCCACTGCCCCTTTGCCTATAAGGAACTAAATTCTGTAAGATTTATCTGCTTTTGGCCTTTTATTGGGTACCACTAAAGCAATGCTTCCAGTGAGGCCAAGGCTAAAGTCATTCCATTTGCCTAAATGAACTTAACCAATATGATCAAATCATTTTAGTCCCTCTCATTTCATCCTGTATCTTGGTTCCACAAACTCCTAGTTTCTTCCCAAAGATATCTAATGGAGAAAGAAAAAAAAGCGACTGGCTTGTTAACAGAATGACCACTTGTTAACAACATACAATGCTATTTCTCAAAGGCATTTAAGAGTCACTATTAATAAAAACTGCTCTTTCTGAACTTTCATATAGCTGTCTTTTAAGTCAGTAATAATCATTTTAACACAATGCTTTATTCTCTTTCTCCAAAAAGCTCTAAGCACCTGGGAAACATTATCTCATTAATCCTAATGCATGCAGAGAGGCTCTGAGGGGGTGTTTAGGCAGACAAAAAAAATGTCTATAAAGTTCACCATGACTATCATTAAAATATTATCTGTTCAAATGCATGTACAAAACACAAGCCTTCAGCCACAAGAAATCATTTAAAATAATTTAAATTGCTTGTAAAATAAAATGGATCTCTATTCACAATTACTATGTGTTACAAATTTAACCTGTTAAAACAGATTACTTCAAAGGCATTTACCTGTTACTTAAGTTATTTTGACTCACATGCACTTCTCTTCCCCCTTTACAAAAGGGAAAAAATGTTTAAAGTGCTTGATCATCTGCAAAACTCATAAAACTTCTCACTAATTCAATAGGGACAAATAATTCCTGGTCTTAACTTTTAGACTGTGTGTCATTTGAAACACTCAAGTTTTAGAAAGATAGAATAAAATTAAATTCAATACATTTGAAAGCATTTTAAGCAGTAAAGTACTATCTAAACTAAGAAATAAAGAATATTGTAAAAATAAATAATTTTAGCCTGCTTTAGACATGCTAAGGATAAGGGCACAAGATAACCATAATTTAACTTAGTTAACCACATTGACTGGAGAAAGTCAGGTTTTAGGTCACAAAATGGACTTTATTTGCCAATCTTTTCATATGGCAGTTTCCCTATGAAAGCCAGTGAGCCCAAGACAGGCTGAAAGGAACCTGCTGACCCATCCTTCTCAGTAATGTAATGCCCTGCTCAGTTAGACTAAGTGAAATCCCTGGTTATATGTTCCATTAGGAAGCTAGCATCATGAATTTCTTATTTGACAAGACTCCTCATACTTTTAACCACTGCCTCAATGTATGAATGAATGCTCCACAAAATTACCAACTCCATTGGGTCAAGGATAACATTTCACTTTTCAGTCCCCAGTTAGCACACTGTTTAGTATATTATTTAATATATTCTAAGAGGTAGATGGAGGCTTTGGTAGATATTTAGATGAAGTAGGTACATTTATTGATTTTGCCTGCAGGTACTCTTTGAAAGTCCCGGAGATCTGAAATGGCCGGGAGAGATCTGAAAGACCAAGAAAGGAGAGGTCAAAGGAACTTCCAGGATCTCCCATGCATCTTAGGGTACATATTAGGTAATATTTCTATACATTGTTTTCAGCTGAGGTTGCATAAGATACTGATTTTCTTTCTTTTTCTTTTTTTCTATTTAAATCCAAGTTAGTTAACATATAGTGTAATAATGATTTCGGGAATAGAAGTTAGTGATTCATCTCTCACTTACCACACCCAGTGCTCATCCCAGCAGTTGTCCTCCTTAATGCCCCTCAACCATTTAGCCCAAACCCCCCCCCACCCCACCCAACACCCCTCCAGCAACCCTCAGTTTGTTCTCTGTATTTAAGAGTCTCTTATGATTCATCTCCCTCTAAGGCCCTGCTTTTCACAATGAATTAGTATTCATTTTTTAATGATTTTTTAAATGTTTGCTTATTTTGAGAGAGAGAGAGAGAGAGAAAGAGAGAGAGAGCGCACACATGTGAGCAGGGAGGGGCAGAGAAAGAATGAGAGAGAGAAGCAGGCTGCAAGTGGTCAGCTCAAAGCCTGAGGCAGGACTTGATCTCATGAACCATGAGATCATGACCTGAACTGAAATCAAGAGTCAGATGCTTAACTGACTGAGCCACCAAGGCGTCCCTTAGTATTCATTTTTTAAATACTTATAACATGTAAGAAACTATTCCAGGCCATGAGTGAATAAGAATATGACTCTAAAACAGGATGTATAAAAGTTCTTCCATGTAGTTTTAAAGATTGAGACTTCTATAATTATGAAAATAAAATGCAGACGATTAACTCAAAAATTTCCAATGCTGTGACAACTTAGAAATCAATGTTGACTAAAATAAAGTGTGCTTTAAAAATTAGGTGATCGGGGCGCCTGGGTGACTCAGTCAGTTAAGCATCCGACTTCGGCTCAGGTCATGATCTCATGGTTCCTGAGGTTGAGCCCCGGTTCGGGCTCTGTGCTGACAGCTCAGAGCCTGGAGCCTGCTTTGGATTCTGTGTCTCCCTCTCTCTCTGCCCCTCCCCTGCTCATGCTCTGTCTCTTTCTGTCTCAAAAATAAATAAAACATTAAAAAAATTTAAAAATTAGGTGATCTTCTAAATAGGACTACAGTCTACACAATAAGCACATTAAAAATGTTTCAAACAGATCTTACATACGCTCTTCAAGAACATTTGATAAATGTATACTATAGGTCATTTTCAATTCATTAAGACTTCCAGCTTTTAATGATCAATAGAATCAAGAATACAGACCTGCTATGATTGAGAGATGCACTTAGGAAAATTACTGTAATAGCACTAAGTAGTATGTTCTATTATCTCCAAAAATATTGCTTTTCCTTTCCTTTCCTATTGGCAGATCAACTTTCCAATAATTCTGTACATCAAAAATAAAAAAAGCTTTCAATCAATTGATAAGCATCACAGAGCCTCAAAAATATTCCCAAGAATTTAGAGCCCAGAGGCATTTTATTCTGTTATGCATTTTCAAAGTAACTGTCAGTCTTGTATAGATGCTGGCATATTTTCCACTACTAGAAGGAAATATTTATCAGTCAGAAAGGCATGTTTATAGATACTGTCTGAACAGTAGTCACGAAGAAAGTCTTCCTGAATATTTAAATCTTCCCCACTCTCCTTATATCGGTCCTAGAAAAGCCTGTTTAATTGTGTACACACAAAGCAGGTGATCTCCAAGGCTTGGTCTTGTCTTTATTCTCTTCTAATGTAGTACATTCAGGAAACCATCTCATCACCCTAAAAGCATCTTCTACCATCAGGATAATGATTACTTGCAATTCTCAAACTTTGATTCAAATCCATATTATGCCAGACAGAAGTCTCTATAATCTGAACTCAAATGATTTTAGTAGTGTGACCACTGTGCCTTTACATTTCCAACTTTAAATATTCCAACTGCCTCAGTTCCTGTAAATCACAGGCTGCTTCCTTCTCTCTGCTTTAATCGTACACAGTCCCCTCTTGGAAGGTATTCTCTCACCCCAGCCAACTGGCAACCACACATTCATCTTGAAGAGTCACTTCCTTTTCTAAGGAGTGTCTCCTTCCTGTGATCATTTTAAGACAGAATCAGAAGTCTAATAGTTAATTTTTGATATTTATTTTTCAAGATACCAGATAATATCAGTGTTTTCATTTGTCACATATCCTGCTTTGGGTCTCTCTTCCCACTTCAGTTTTACTTCCCTGTATCAGAGAGCATACATTCTGAAATATGCCATTTCTCCCTTCCTCCTATACCTTTTTCATAGCTTTTCAACACTTCTCGATGAATTTCTAAGTGCCGTGATGTAAATGAACCAAAGACAAACTGGCAATGGAAGGTAGGCCCATTAGAATTATAAAAATGAGGGGAGCCTGGGTGTCTCAGTAGGTTAAGGATCAGACTCTTGATTTTAGCTCAGGTCACGATCTCAAAGTTTGTGAGTTCCAGCCACACATCAGGCTCTACACTGACAGTGTAGAGCGTGCTTGGGATTCTCTCCTTCTCTCTCTTTCTGCACCTCCCCCACTCACTCGTTCTCTCTCAAAAATAAACTTAAAAAAATTAATGAGTAAGGACTGAATGAAAGGGTCGATCTATTCTTTTATGAAAAACTCAAGTATTCAAACTATAAGTCAGTTTCTTTTATACAGTATTTTGAATAAGCACTCCATTTTTCTTCACTTAGAGCTCTTTTGGGCATAAGTTGGGAAAGACATAAAACTTTGTATTCTTCAGCCATAAAAGAGCACATAAATCTAATCTGAATATTTGTCACATCTTTTCTGATCTTGCTTTTGAGGCTTTTCTAAGTTCTAGACAGCTAACAGTCTTAGTGTTCTTACTACTACCTTAATAC
The DNA here is from genome assembly GCF_023721935.1 of Panthera uncia. NCBI lineage: Eukaryota > Metazoa > Chordata > Mammalia > Carnivora > Felidae > Panthera > Panthera uncia. The sequence continues at coordinate 80,648,653 of NW_026057580.1, read as the reverse complement.
AATCTCCTATTTCTTCTTTTCTTTATAACCTAATGAAAATTCATGACTTTTATTGAGAACTTAAGTACTTAGTAGACATCTATATTTAGTGTGTATACTTTACTTACTTGCTTTAGTTTTTTTCTGCAAAGTAACAGTGAACTAAGTACTACAGTTTTAAACTGTCAAATTTTCTTGTCTATATCATCAATGCAAAGATTTGCTCTGTAAAATTTCTTTGCAATAGCTCTAATCAATCTCAATATTTTTTAGTGAAAATCACTTTATCTTCTGGAATTATAAAGGTTTCAAAAGTGTTTAATGCTTCATGTTACTCAAAAACTGTTTAATGTTTGGGGTGCCTGGGTGACTCAATCAGTTAAGCTCCTAATTCTTGATTTTGGCTTAGGTCAGGATCTCATGGTTTGTGGGATCGAGCCTGTTGTCAGGTTCTGCTCTGACAGCATGGAGCCTGCTTGGGATTCTCTCTCTCTCCCTTTCTCTCTGCTCCTCCCTGCTTGTATGCCCTCTTTCTCAAAATAAATAAACCTAAAAAAAATGTTTAATGTTATTTAAAAATGACTTGTGCCTATTATTGTTAAACATTTATCTTTGAAACATTTATAATCCAACCATTCACTAAACCTGCAGAAATCTACATAATGTTTTGACCACTGATAGTAAATGATGATTCTGCCAAGTCTCTTACTGCATATTTGATAACCAAACAATATAACCATATGCTATTTAAAATTTTTTTAGCATTTATTTATTATTGAGAGAGAGACACAGAGCATGAGCAGGGTAGGGGCTGAGAGATGGAGAGACACAGGATCTGAAGCAGGCTCCAGGCTCTGAGCTGTCAGCACAGAGCCCGACACAGGGCTCGAACTCACAAACCGCAAGATCATGACCTGAGCCGAAGTCGGACGCTTAACGGACTAAGCCACCCAGGCGCCCCAACCATATACTATTTAAATACACTACTTAGCATATGTAGTATGACTTATACTAGGTATGAACTTGCAATTTAAAAATAAATAGATTATAAACACAAATATTACTAAATATAGTCTAATCTTTCTTCAATGATTCACCAGATTCTTCAGGCTCACACTGCACTTTAGAGACATCATTAGGAACATCAGTTAACACTGAAGTGCATCCATACAGTGGAGATAATAGATATTGAAAATCTATCCATCAAGATTCAATATGAGAAAACACACAATGCATAATATTAAGAAAAGGGAATACAAATATGAATATCATATTTAAATATATACAGTATGTGAATTTGTACACAGAAAAAAAGTGATAGGAAAACAACCCAAATAGTAGTAATCTCTGAACAATAGGAATAGTGTATAAAAGGAATTTTCTTCAAGTCTGCAAAAGAGGCAATTAAAGCATCAGGTTTGCTTGATATTATAAGAGGCAAGAATAAGAACTTAGTAGAGGCCACAAAAAAAAGTTTGATTCCTACAGTCAGAGTGTGGCTTAATATTCTTTAGAGTATCTTGGAATATATCTCCTTACAGAAGCAAAAATTAAGTATCCATAGACAGACAGTGTACAAGTGCTCCAACAGGGGCCAGGGGAGTCAGAAGACGACACTGGAAGCTACTGAGACAAGGGTGTCAAAAAGTCTGATGTTCAAGCCTACAAAGCTACCAATAAAGCCCAAGTCTAAAGCAATATAATTGATAACTGAAATCCATGGCCATATCGCTCTGAAAGTGATCAAACACATTCAAAGCACAAAGTCCAGCTAGACTTAATAAGAACTAGATCCATGGGCCTGGGATCTCAAGAACTGAGAGATGTTCTGAGGTCTAGAAGGAACACCCCTTCTTAGGTAAGCCACTGCTTTGATTCATGTAGCAAGAAGGTAAATATTGCTAAATGCCAAGAGACAGACCAATCAAAGGTATTCACTCTCTTTATCCTTGTTAAATTCAGTGCCAAGAATTAGCTGGGTATTATACACATTGCTCCTGCACTCTACTTAAAGAAGAAATTGGTCACTATCCAAAATATCTTGGGCGCCAGGGCTGGTATTACTCACTGAGTCTTTAAGGGTGGATGACAAATGGATTGCCTGGATTTACAGCAGAGCCTGGTAGCCAGAGAAGAAGCACTATTTCTCACATTGCTTTCTTGCATGAGAATGTGGGGCCCATGACAACTCTCTTAACCTCACTAAGATCATGTAGTTTGCTCTAACTACACATTTATGGAGTACATTTTTCCCACTCTGTTATTTTATTTTACTCTCCCCACAATACTGTAGATACATGAAAAGCAGGCATAGATTGATTTTCACTTTTGGAGCCTACACATGGGGTCTGTGGATGATCTATATAGTCAGTTGTTACAAGTACAGCCTAATTTTAGGAAAGGGCAGAGATCTGAGAGGCTCCACATTGAGTAGTGCGGCCACAGTCCTGTGAGAAGGAAAACAAGTCACAAGGCAAATGCAAAGACCTCCCACCCCACAAATTAGATTTACCTGAAGGTCTTCCATGACAATAATCAGATTGTAAATGGTTAACTAGAAAGTATCATATGAGGTAACAGAAGGAGTGCAGGTATTGGCCTTTCACTCCAAATTTAAGATTGGTCACAAGTGCTCTTATCTGACATATAGACTGAGCTTTTATAAAGCAGAAATGGCATTCTGAATAGCTTGATGCACCCTGTCATCATGACAGACACCACAGAACTACCCTACTCTACTCGTTGACAGCTTTTCAGCAAGCACTTCATAGATCAGGCTGTAGAACCCACTTATCGCATGCAGAGACTTAAAAGCTCAAAGCCTGCATTCCCATGCTCAGGTAGCGGAATCTTTTTTCATAGCATTGCACCTGTAGACTCATGGTTTCCAACATTCAGTATTCCTCAGAACCACATGGGCAACCTGATTAAAGCTCAGGTTGCTGGGCACCACCCTCAGTTAGATTCAGTAAGTCTGGGATTTTGCATTTTTAACAAGATCCCAGGGGATTCTCATGCCGCTAGCTCAGGGATGTCTTGAGAAGCACTGCTATCGACAGGGTTTGAAATTTATGTCTTGGTTCAGTGACTACCTGACCCACATATTACTTTGACCTCTATTTCTTTCCTCTCTCCTTTCTTTCTTTCTTTTTTTCCTTCTTTCTTTTTCTTTTTCTTTCTTTCTTTCTTTCTTCCTTCCTTCCTTCCTTCCTTCCTTCCTTTCTTTTTTTGATAATTATTTATCTTTGAGAGAGAGTGTGTGAGTGGGGGAGGAGCAGAAAGAGATGGAGACACAGAATCCAAAGCAGGATCCAAGGCTCTGAGCTGTCATCACAGAGCCCAATGTGGGGCTCGAACCCACGAACTGTGAGATCATGACCTGAGCCAAAGTGGGATGCTTAATTGACTGAGCCACCCAGGCACTCCTATCTTTCCTCTCTCCTTTCTTTTCTTCTTTCTCTTTCTCCTTAAAATACTTACTTGGAAGCTGTGTTCATGACACACAGTTGAATAAAAAAAACACTCTTCTGTTTTTTAGGGCAGTGAAAATACATTTTATGATATCATAATGATGGACATATCATTATACATTTGTCCAGACCCATATAAGATGTACACCATCAAGAGGGAACCCTAAGGTAAACTATGGTCTTTGGAAGATTATATGACATGTCAATCAGTTGTAACAAATGTACCACTCTGATGAGGGATGTTGATAATGGGGGAGGCTACATATGTGTTAAATGGGCTAATATGCAATACTACTCTCCAAGAAGTAGTGACAGTACTTATTTACAAACATTACCTCTTTATGAAATCCGTTTTGGGTGGAACTCTAGTATTCTGGGAATACAATCTGTAATAGCATGATTTTCTCCAATGATTCAGGTAACTGAACTGACAAGCTAGGTAAGATAATTTTTCTTTTAAATCTCTTTAAAATTTTTTAACGTTTATTTATTATTGAGAGACAGAGAGAGACAGAGCATGAGCATGGGAGGAGCAGAGAGAGGATGAGACACAGAATCTGAAGGAGGCTCCAGGCTCCGAGCTGTTAGCCCAGAGCCAGACGCAGGGCTTGAACTCACAAACCATAGATCATGACCTGAGCCCAAGTCGGACATTTAACCAACTGAGCCACCCAGGCATCCCTCTTTTAAATCTCTTAAAAAAGAAAGATATTGGGGTGCCTGGGTGACTCAGTCAGTTAAGTGTCCGACTTTGGCTCAGATCATTATCTCATGGTTCATGAGACTGAGCCCCATGTCGGGCTCTGTGCTGACAGCCTAGAGCCTAGAGCTACTTTGGATTCTGTGTCTCCCTCTCTCTCTGCCCCTCCCCAGCTGTGATCTGTGTCACTCTCTCTCTTTCAAAAATAAATAAACATAAAAAAGAAAGAAAGAAAGAAAGAAAGAAAGAAAGAAAGAAAGAAAGAAAGAAAGAGAAAGGAAGGAAGGAAGGAAGGGGCACCTGGGTAGCTCAGTCAGTTAAGCATCTGAATCTTGGTTTCGGCTCAGATCATGGTTTCACGTTTAGTGAGTTTGAGCCCTGCTTTGGGATTCTTTCTCTCTCCCTTGCTCTCCACCCCTCCCCAACTTGCTCTGTCTCTCTCCAAATGAATAAATAAACTTTTAAAAAAAAGGTAGTATTTGTATATTAGGATACTCCACATATGTGTAAAAAGATTGATTAGTTTTTAAGAAAATAAATTCACTATAATAGATTTAAGATCTCAATTGAAATCAAGTTTTTTTAGACCTACTATCAAATGTAAATTCCTGAAAGCCTGCAGAAATAAAATATGAAATACATTTTCTTCTTTTCCTTCTTTGCAACTGGGTATTATTAGAATGTCTACAAATTAAGTTAATTTAGTCTATTTGATGGTTAAACCAAAGACTCACAAAAGACAAGTTTCAATTTCTAGACAGACCCATTTCTTAAGCCAGATTTGTAGATTTCATAATTATTTCAATTTAAACTCACACATGTTTCTTATATAAGAAGACCATTAAACTATTAAGTTAAACATTGGATATTTACTGAAAGGGTCAAAGATTGATAAGGATTACTGTTTATAACCTTTTAAAACCAGATGTATCAATTTCAAATTATAGAACATGGTTTACATGTCACTTATGCATTGAAATAAGCTGAAACACATAATCACCATCTCCATGAATCACCACTTAGCTTCATTCCTAATCCTCTGATGCAGACAAAGGTTACTAGGCTACAGCCTTGTTTTCTTATTTGATGAGCATTAAGTGCTTAATTTTGAGGATTTCGATGATCTCTTAAACAAGGGTAGACACAAATTGTTTTCTAAATAAGAGATTAAAAACTGTATTTATAGCCACATCTGTAAAGATTTCCTCTCTCTATGTGTGCGTTTATTAACTATAAATGTAAATTCAAGAAGTTCTTATCTCTTTATGTGTCACTACATGAATTCCACTACATGAATGACTTTGTGGGTTGTATTTCTATGGCAAGAAGGCATGCATTCTTTCATTCACCCACTCATCCATTCAACTAGTATTTATTTAGCTCCAGTGATACTCAAGAGAGGATAGCAGACCAGAGCAGAACAATGACAATAACAACAAATCAGAAACATAGAGAATGGTTTTGACTGAAAGAAATAACTATATATAAAACTGAATAGTGCCATAGAAGAGAGAACTCCATTAATGGAGAGACAGCTTTTTGATGAGCCTACAACATTATCTCTACTGGATAATTCCAGGCACAGAGATAAAGCTAATACTCTTCCAAGGAATCAGAACACCCAGTTTAGTCTGCTGGAGAGAGTCAAGGTGGGGTGAAGACTGAAACACTTCTTTTCCTTACAGTGATTATGTGTACTCTACTTTAACTTTACCGATTAAAAGGATGTTTCTCCTAATTTTGTTTATCGCAGGTAAGGAAATTCCACCCTTAACAATCTTTCAATGATAATTGAAGATGTTGCAGAAAATACAGATAACTGATCAGCACTCAGGAGAAAGGTTAGTATTCTGCCAAAGCAATTGACCTGCAAAGTAGGAGGTCAAAAAATACCATTTAAATTCTGTCTAGGTGCATGACCTTGTATAATGCACAGGGAATGAGGAAAGAGCACTGAGAGAGCCCTAAAGGGGCCCGAAGGCCTGGCAGTATATACAGAATCACAGCACTGAGAAGAATGGCTCCAGCAATCAGAGGGAACTTCCAGTCTTCAGGACTGGTCACTCACAGCTCCAATACTAACAGAGTGGCAGCAGTTACCGAAGGGAGAAACTACTTCAAAAGGCAGCTCCTGATGGTTCTGAGAGAAAATGGACATTTTCTGAGATGGGAGAGCAATGAGGGTATAGTTTGGAGTAATCCCAACCCAATGTCTGTGGAAACCCCTTCTATAACTTTTAATATTTGGGAAATTTTACTGCCCTCTTTCGCAGAAGCCTTAGAACTTTGCTATGGTTTAAAATGACTACTTTTGCTTTGGTTCTAAAACTAATTCCATCATAAATGGTAACTATTTAAAATAGCTGGGTCATCTTGCAAAAGCCTAGTAAGTAATAATGAGTAACTGCAACATCAGAATCTGAACATTTTACAAGGAGCCCTGGAGACATAACTTCTTCCATTGTAGTGTAAGATACCAAGGCTAAAAAATGTTAAGTAATTTCCTAAGGGTCACAGGTAGCAGAAAAAAGACCAAAAACAGCGTTTGAATCACCAATCCAAGTCTCTTCCTACCATAACCATGGTGACTCACTAGAGGATTACAACTAGAACACTTTTCAATTTGCCAGGGAAGTCAGTGTTTAATGATGTGTATGATCCATGGTTATACAAACCCCACACGCATTGTCTCCTAATAAAGAACACCTCATTCCTCCTTATATCAGTGTCCAATACGATCTCAAAATAGATTTGTCTAAGAGTTGAACATTTGAGGAATATAAGACAGGCTGCTAAAAAATCATCTTCAAACTCTGTAATATTTAAAAGCCACATTTCTAAAAATTTCTTATGTTTATTTATTTTTGAGAGAGAGACACAGACAGAGAGTGAGAAGAGGAATGGCAGAGAGAAAGAGGCAGACACAGAATCTGAAGCAGGCTCCAGGCTCTGAGCTGTCAGCAGAAAGCCCGATGCAGGGCTCAAACCCATGGACCATGAGATCATGACCTGAGCTGAAGTTGGACACTCAACCAACTGAGCCACCCAGGCACCCTGCCACATTTCTAAAAACATACGATCTCAACCACCATCTAGTTGTTTGGTCTGAAAGGTATTTTAGCATGTTCTGGTTTTAAGAGGTATTATTTTAAATATTCTCAAATGGATCTTGATTGCCAAAAGACTATAGGACACCTTGTTTATTGTGAACTTAAAAACAAATTTCTTTTTTTTTTTGTTTACCTTTATAAAGAGGCTTGTTATCTATAGAAAATAAAATTTTTAGAATAGTTGCTGTCATACAGGGTAGAATGTAGATTGCAGACAGCTGGGAAATTTCCTAAATTAACACCTCTTCAAATAAATATCCTTTAACTATTTACCTAATGTTATAATAGGGATAGAGGAAAAACAGATCCTTCCATTAAAAAATGTTTAGGGGTGTCTAGATGGCTCAGTAGGTTAAGTGTCGCACTCTTGATTCCAGTTCAGGTCGTGATCTCATGGTTCGGTTCATGAGGTCAGGCCCCACATCAGGCTCTGCATGGAGCCTGCTTGGGATTCTCTCTCTCTTCCCCTCTCTCTGCCCCTCTTCTGTTCAAGTTCTTATTCACCCTCGCTCTCTCTCAAATTAAATAAACTAAATAAATAAATAAATAAATAAATAAATAAAAACTTTTAAAAAAGGAGGGGGCACCTGGGTGGCTCAGTCCATTAAGTGGCCAACTCTTGATTTCAGCTCAGGTCATGACCTCACGTAGATGGAGACCCACATCAGGCTCTGTGCTGAGCATAGATCCTGTTGGAAATTTTTCCTCTCTCCCTCTATCCCTCTCCCCCTCTCTCCTCCTATGTTTGCACACCATCTCTCTCAAAATAAATAAATAAATAAATAAACAAACAAACAAACACTTTTTAATGTTTGATTATTCATCAGAATAAAGGAATTATTACATGTGCTAAATATATCAAAGAAAGTCATTCTATTTGGAATTAACTTCATTCCCATAGCATTTTTCATTCATCCAGAAGAATATGGGAGATCTCTCACATAAAGAAAAGGCTAATATGCATGGATAGGACTTTAAAACCTTTTCCAAAATATAGTTTTTCTATATTTCACTTGGACACTTTAGAGGTATTTGAGTTCATTTAAAAAAATTACACTGATTGTCAATAGGATCTTAAAAGTTTAAAAATTTAGAAAATAGCGTATACAATGTATTCCTGTTAACTAGACCTATACTACGCAAAATATTTCTATGAGCTAATACTGCCAATTTCAGCTGCTTTCAAGTCTCAAAATTAGTGCGAGGTCTATTGTTATACCACTAGATTTGCCAGGATAGAAAGATAGTAAGTATACTCTTCAGAGATCAATATATGGATTGTTCTTCCCCTACCAGGAGTTAAGTGAATACTGAAACCAATTTACATCTCCCAAGTTATGTAAGAGTAGAATGAGGAAATGAGTTAACTGGACTTATATTTTCTAATTAATGCAGTGACATTTTGGAGCCCTGGCCAGCTACTGTTGGTCACACATTAATGTGGTTCTTTTGTCATATGCTCTAGAGCTTTAGGAACCATATGTTCAATCAGGAGAGGTATTAATACCTCTGCCAAGTGCCATTCTTGTAAGTTTCTCTGACCATGTTTCTTTGTATTCTGGATCCAAACAACCAGGTCAGGTGAGACTCACTGTGCTATTGATCACATAAGCAAGGGCAGAGGAAGAGACTGGGGGACAAGTGAAGCGTCTTTCTGTTTCATTTAACAAACACACTGGCTCAGTATAATTAATTAAGCCATAATTTGAATCCAAGCTTTCCTTTCTAATAGTAAGACCAGTATAATAAAAACCAGTCCCTTTTATTATCACTGTGGGATTCCCAAATGTCATTCAGATGGTGAAAACAAAGAAATCCACTCATTATTCCAGTTTATCTAGAATTGAGTAGTAGTAATATGTTTTTTCCAGTTTATTCAAGTGAGGAAAGGCACGGACACCTTATTTCTTCTTGCAAATGATTTAGCCAACTAAAAAAGGCCAATTTTCAGAAAACAAGTTAATCATTAGGAGAATCACATCAATGAACACCCATTGAATAGATTAAAAATTACCTTAGTTTTATTAAATTATGTTTAAAAGCATTATACTTCGATGACTTCATCTTTACCCCAATTTGGAAGACTGTGAAAGCAAACATAAATGCTTTCTTTCGCTTGTTTTCCATTCTCTGTATCGCTATAAGAGCCAACATTTCTTCTTTACTAACAGTAAAAAAATATTGTTTTTATTGTCCAGCTTGTGTTTTATAACAAAACAGTAAAGTGAGCAAACTCCAGTAACAAATATAGGAATTTTCAACCTCTGAACTCTGATACTGTGGTAGAGCCTCTCCCTAAGGAATGTGCTGCAGGCCTTCTCTGAACAAAAGGAGGCAAAGTGCTGCGTGGCCCAATCAACTCCTGTACACATGTGCATAGCTCTGACACCACCCTGTAACTTGGACTGTGTCCAATCAGACTCTATGTGTCACCATATGTGGGAGACAAAGAGGTGGAAATCGCATAAAAGGCTACAGTCTGCTGAGCTGGGAGCTCAGCCTTTTTGGGGTCTTAGACCGCTGAACCCGTGCCAGCACAAGTAAAGTTGCTTCCTGGACAAAGAAAGCCTCCGTGTCCCATGTCTCTGTGTGAGAATCCTGCTATCATACAGTAACCCCTGCTTTCTCAAAGAAAGTTCATGTTATGCCCCTTCGCTTTTATGAAAGGCCTACATTAGCACAGTGACTTCGAACTGATGAAGGTATGTCTTCTGTAAAAGAGAATTGGCATGAAGTGAATTTTCGGAAAGCGCTTTCCATCATTTCAGCTTACAAAAGGCTTCATAGGAATGCTCTACTTTCAGATAGTAAGGGAAACCTGTGAAATCTTTACGTCATTTTACTTGGAATGAAACGGATCTATTTGAAATAATGTTTGTATTTCAAAGCAGGAAAGCACTGCTAAAATGTTGAATGATAACAAATCCATAAGAATGTCAACAGGATAAAATTAACAAAATGCAAATATTTGCATTTAGTTTGAACAAACTCAATCTGGCCTTAAGTTTTCAGGATTTCTGCTTATCCAACACAGTATTAAAAGACAGAAGTCTACTTTATTGTTTCAATTTCTATATCCCAAAGTCAGCAATGTCTTCACAATAGATGATATGCAGATAATTACCATGAAAAGCATAAGCCATTCAGTTGCTAATATTGACAGGAGTGGTGCTTACCCTCATGAATCAAAGGTGAAAGAAAGCACAATAGATATTTCAACAACAATAAAGGAGAGGATGTTCCCATAACAATAACTGAATCAAAGGTATATTCAAGTGACTTCTTAGAATGTGGCCTTGTTAGTGCACAATTAAAAATTCTCCTGATTGTGAGCTACTCAAATGAATAAAATTTATGCAAAATAGCAAACTAGGAATGGAGTCCAGCAGTAATAGCCAACATAAAGTAGACAACAGTGAGCACTGGAATCAGGCTCTATTCCTCTCTCCACTCATTGACTCTAGGACCCTCTACAGATGCTTAATCTTTACCACCCACCACCAATAATAGTTTCTATGGCAATCACTTCCATTATATCATTTAATTTTTATGTTGTTAAAATAAATACCTCCCTCATCTCCTTTTTAGAGATGAGAACACGAGATTAAAGATGTTAAGTGAGTTATTTCTGGTAACAAGACTTGAAAAATTTGAACCCAGGAAGCTTAAGTCAGATAGAGCCAAAGGCACGATCGGGGTTCCAGAGTCTCTGAGCGCATCTACATCATAGTTGCCTGGGGAGCATTCACTGATATAATCAAGCAATGGCTTAGCCTAGAATTTGGAGCTAGGTAAATATTTAGTAAATACATACTAATATTAATAATGAGGCAGAAGCACTGGCAGAGGAGGAAATCTATTAGTAAGTTACATGTATTAATAAGTTAGTGGCCAACAAGAACCTGATTAAAAAAAAAAAACAACCTCTTATAACATAGCAACACTTGGATACTTGATTCAGATCATAAACACATACTTGTACTTAGATGTATGAGCTAGAGGGGAGGGTGAGGATGAGGATGTGTGTGTGTGTGTGTGTGTGTGTGTGTGTGTGTATCAAAAGCCAGAGTAATGAATAATAGGAAGTATTCTTATCAAAGTAAGGATATCTACTAATATAGTTGTTTGGGAAGTATCATTGCAACCAGGCAATAGAAAGAAATAGAGAATGGAAAAAGACAGATAATTTGTAGAAAGTGGGAATATGGGTAAATTACAGCCTAAAGGGGCAGCCAAAAATGAATTGTTTTCCAAAAGTTGTAATTTCAGCGAAGGACAGGTTTTACAATTAATATACAAAAAACAATCACTTTTCTAAGCTAAGAGAAGAATTGCCTCTTCTCTACAATCAAATGCTCAATTTATGGAAGGCACTTAGTAGATGTTAATAGAATAAGTGAATGATTAACTATAAGCAAAAACAAACATACAAAAAACTTCTCAATTAATGATAGCAACCCAAACATGAAATATGTAGGCTTAAGGAAAAAATGCATCCAGTCCAGATGAAGATGTAAAAGAATAAGTGAATAAATGAAAGACCAAGTTCATTATTATAAACATATATAAATATATATGTATACACTTACATATATGAACATAAGGCACTCCCAGTAATGAAGCAAAATATTCTGTAATTGCAAAAACAGTTGGCATTGGCCTTGATATTTTAAGTAGAAGACTGTGGAGGACTATTGCCCTGTCACATATTAAGTAGTCTTCTAAAGTCACAGTAATTAAAATAATATGATCCTGTGTTGCCATAGAACCTATGTATTGGTTTAGTTATAGGTGCTGGTATTTCAAATTATTTGTATTGGTAATATTTAGCAACTTTGTTTATATTTTTAAAATAAGTATGCAATTAAGTAAATACATTAAAATTTCAACAGATGTTAAAACTTCTTTTTTTTAAGTTTTTTTTTTTCAAGTTTATTAAGAGCACAAATGAGAGAGGAACAGAGAGAGAGGGAGAGAATCTCAAGCAGGCTCCACGCTGTGTCAGCACAGAGCCCCACAAACTGTGAGATCATGACCTGAGCTGAAATCAAGAGTTGGACACATAACTGACTGAGCCACCAGGTGCCCCAACAGATGTTAAGATTTCTGAAAGAATTTTTATTTTGTTTTTTTATAAGAATGTCCTTTTTGCATAGGAAACAGACAATAAGAATAAAAAGGCTCCCAACTACTATCCATGACCATGAAAACTCATCTGAAAAGAGATTTCGATTTAAAATTGTCAGAGTTGTCACAGAGTTACAGAGTTAAAACACCCTTGATTCTAAGTACAGCAATTTATAAAACCCTGAACTCTTCTGTTAACTTTCTTCTGATGAAACTAGAAAATATCAATGTGTACACAGTCCTAAATAAAGTTGCCAAGATTTTATGTACCCACTCATTAACATGAAACTTCCTGGGTGCATTTCATTACTATCCTATCAGAGAAATTGCCTTTGAATCTATGATCTGAGCTAGTTGTGATATAGACAGAATTCATATGTGGTATGTGTGTGCACACACATGCACACAAGGATGTGTGTGCATTGTATTTGGGAAGAACGGGTGGGGGAAGGAAGGAGACTTGAAAATTCATTATCAATTTATTTTTCTAAAAATCATGATTCTGTATCCTGTGATTTCTTGTATTTTACCTAAAATCTTATAATATAAAACATAAAGTTATTAAATACGTCAATACCTAGATGCAGTCCTTCTTGAGTCCCCTATTTCCTTTTGAGAATATGCACTCTAAGTATCCTGGTTAGTTTTAGGTAGAAGCTGGAATCTACAGTGATCAAAAATGAAATTTCTCACATTGCCAGAATTGTGGGCCAGCTCACTAAATTACACCATCTTTTAGCTTCACCTAATTAACATGAAATGTGTGCTCAGTGTGGTTGATTTCAAGATTATAAAATGAAGGGATCTCTTAAAATCCTATTTTCACTGTCCTCAATTCAAGGAAGCACACGAATCTTGTCCCTTCAGAGGACATATGCATCCAAGGCTCAGGCCTTGCGAAACCACTCAGGAAAAACCAATGACCCTGACTTTCACAAACAAGTTCTTCTTTAAAGTACATTCAGCTAACCTTGCTGGTTCTTCTAACATCTGCCCAATCATGGACCTTTCACATACTTCACCTGTCTTATTGAGCACAGGGCTCATACCAGGTGCTTTTAGACTTTCCAAGTTCTTAGACCTTTAAAGTTGTTGACTTCTGCTCCCATTACTTTACATAAATTTAGCTATCTTCTCATAATCCCAGAAAATTATAGAATCCCAAAACCCAGTAGGCTATTCTAGTCTTTGGATAAATATCACTGTAACGGGACACTCAAGGATCAACAAAGCCTCCAAGTAAAACCATGTGGTTTCCAAATCCACCTCAAGATTCTATTTGATGCAGAGGGAGAGAGAATTAAATCACATTAGACCAATACTATGATTAAATTTAATGTGCCCGTATGTTTTTGTTTTTGGTTTTGTTTTTTTGAGGAGAAGACTGAGAAATCTCAAATTACACAGGTATTCAGGAACAAATAACTACAAGGATTCAGAAAAATATAACATCTCTGAAATACTATGACAGCAAATTTCACTGGTGCTAATTTATGATATTCAGGAAGAGAAAGACTATTGATATAAAATCATCACTGGAAAGTCTAGTGTCCAGTTTTGGGTTTTTTTTTTTTTCCATTTCAGGAGTAATTAAAAACAGCAAAAAATTAAGCCTCCTTCTTTAGGTAATATAATACAGCAAAAGTGTTTCCAAATTTGAGTTTTGCGAATCTACTTATCTCATCATGTATCTCTTCCTGCTGGTAATTTCTGTGTGACTCTCTCCCATTATATTAACTGCAAAGCAGTGCTTTCACTTTTTGGAAGTGAACACTGCCTCCCTTATCATCACAGTGTGGGCACCCATCTACCTGCACAACAAGTGGAGAGAGAGTTAACCAGCGCAGGTAGGCAGGCTCGTGGTGGAGAAGAAAGTGCATTCTAGTTTGAAAGTACCAGACACAGACTTGTCGATGATAACCTGACTGGTGTTCTCTCAGGAATACTGAGCTGCAAGATAAGAACGAAGCTTTGATAATCCAAATGCACTTTGATAGAACATCAACTGAATTTAGCAGCGAAGAGCAACATTTTTAAGGTTCTAAATTTTAGCTGGAGGCAGAGGGAATACCAGAAGGAAAATAAATGAAAGCTGCTCACCACTTCAAAAGCTAATCTTTGTAATGCTTTCATTAGCAGTTTAAAAAAACCACATACACACTTTTGAAGTAGAAAAGAAATGATTTTGATGCCTGATTGCTATAGGGTGTAGTTTAACTTCCCAGTCTTTCAAAAATAGGCGAGGTCAGGAATTTCTTTTACTGCTATTGGGCTTGTAAAATATTTTGTTTGTGAAGAAACCAAAATAGATATATAAGAGAGAGATTAGCTGATGAACTGCTCATTTAGTTCCCTCAATAAAAGATAAGTATCTGTTATAGTCAGTGAAAAAGGAGAGAAAAGTTTCTTCTCTAGAGAAACTATCCCCTTAGGCTGGGTGTAAAGGCACTATTTTCACATTTAAACAAACACAGTATAAAAATATTTGGACTAGACTATAGAGAAGTTGCGAGAAGAACAGCAACTAGGAGAATCTACAGTCTCCCTTAAATTTCAGCAAGGGGTAGGGTGAAACAAGTAAAAATATTCTTAGTCAAGTTGAATGGGAAAATATGTGTGTATGAAACCAAAATACATCACTCAAAGGCCATACAAGTTTGTAAACATTAAAACAGGTGAAGTCAAGATCATGTTCCCAGTACCAATACTCTAAATAAAAGATTTTCTACCGGAAGGTGTGGCCTTGGGAAAATCCTACCTTCCAGATACAATGTGGGGTTTGTGGCTATTGTATCAAAGATACTATGGATATAACATGTGGGCTGAGGTACAACAGAGAATTCTTAATTACACAGTATCTACAAGATATCAATCTTAAAAGACAATATTCATTATTTATTCTTTTAATACTAAGTAATTCTGAGGTGTTTTTATATTATCACAATGGCACACTTTTCAAAACATTTCTCGCATCTTTGTCATTTTCCCTCCAGCATTGCCATCAAACATTGCTGTTGACAGTTACTTTGGGACATTCGGCCTGTCCTTTCTTCTAGCACAGAGGAACCCTGCATGTTATTTCTAAATCACAAGCAGTACTAAGATACAGTGAGTTTACCGTCTTGATAAATACTAGCATCAAAAATGCAGTCTTGAATTTCTTGCACACAATGTCAAATAAAAAAGGTTCTACTATTGGGGCACCTGAGTGGCTCGGTCAGATGAACATCTGACTCTTGATTTTGGCTCAGGTCATGATCTCACAGTTCATGGGTTCCAGCCCCACGTGGGGCTCCACAGTGACAGATCCTGCTTGGGATTCTCCATCTCCCTCTCTCTCTGTCCCTCCCTCCCTCACTCACACTTTCTCTCAAAATAAATAAACTTTTTAAAAATGTTCTATTATTACTTAAAAGTATGGCAAGGTTTGCATGGTGGCAAGTAGGCTGTGGGGCATTTGTGGGAGAAGGAGCATGAGTCCATCACAGAGGTGGGAATGAAAATAAAAACACTGGGTGGTAGTTACTAAGCCCTTGTGTATCAGTTGCTATTATTTAGACCAAGTCCTAGACAAAGCAAAAGGGCACAGGGATGAAGTGACTTGCACAGAATCACATAGCAAGTGGGGTAGCTGGGAAAAGAGCAGTGAGTGTCTGAAGAAATAAGCATGGGGAAACTGGAGGAAAGTGGCTTGGGATAATTTTGAGGGGAGATCATGCAGGGCCCTGAATGCTAGGATAAGATGAAGATAGTACTTTTATTGTATAGGTACTAAAAAAATATTAAACATTTGCTTGTGCAAGCTAAGGAAAAGAAGGTATGCCTCAAGATAAATGTGCTATATGCAAAAAATGCGCTATAATTTAACATCAAGGCTTTCTTAGCCCATGTGAGTGTTCTTAAACCCGTAATTTAAACATTCATTTATGGTCAAAATATTGATTTTATTTTGAAAAGATCAAACCCTAAATTATGAACAATAATTTTATAGCTAACTTCCACTTCAGGTGTTTGTAGCCTCTTGCAGAAAAGGCCCAATGTCATCATTTTCTTACATTTCTATAGATTTGAATCATTATAAGTATTTATGAGAAAGTAGTATTAGTTAAGTGTCTTCACGTATTTGTGGTCACTATTGGGGGTTCTATCCTGTTATCAGAAAGCTCTTCTTAGAGATAATATAGTGGAGATAGATCCTCCCAGACCTCTTTCTAAGAAACAGTGATCCCAGAACTCTTTCTAAATAGCAGTGATTAGAAAAAGGGGTCATGGGAATTTGAATATGGCTAATTAACACAAAACCTCACACAACTGCTAGAGAACTTGATCACAGTGGGTCAGTAACACCTTATCCAAAAATGTACATAGCACATACTGTTATCAAAACACAAACTTCAAACCTCAGTCGTGAAAAAAAATATTTTCCTTTTATAAGTATAATACTCTATCCCTAGAAAAACATTTTTATTACTACTATATCAACAGAGGGGTATATACAATTAAGCTGGAAAAAAGGTTCCTATCAATTAATGTTACTTTTAAAAATTCCAGATCAGCCATTAGACAATCAAGAGTAGCAATGCTAAAACCATTTTTCAAGAATACTATGCATTCAGTTGCATTATTTCTGTTTCCCTGACAACCTGCCAGCATTCATGACCCAACCAAATTCCCAACAGTGTTACAGAACAGGCTTTTAATAATGCAAAGGCCTTTCTTTCTTTTGATGGGATGTTCTCTTTGTGAGAATGGAATCACCCATCAACAATCTGCTCATCAATTTTCCTTTCAATGTCCCAAATGTGATTTAACCTTTGTTAACTAATTCTCAAATTATTTTACACCGGATGAGAGTTAGAAAGTACATTTATAACTGTGGTACAATGGATGTCCAAGGGCTCTGAATAAGCAGCCGCTTAAAACACATTGATTGGCTTTCTTTCACCTACTCGTATATTGCTAATCTATTTTAAATAATATCTTCTAAGTGTTATGACTAATAAGAGAAGGGTAAAATAATCTTTACTGAGATTTTTCTATCATGTATTTAAAAACTTAACTGGTTTTTACATAATCATCCAAGTTATTTTAAGACATTAATGCAACACATTTAACTCTACATAATAGAGCACTAATTTTCATCCTTTCTCAAGTCCCTGAAACCAGACAATATGCTATTCCTGAATACTTGTAAATGGCTAATGCATCAAGTAATTTAATGTTTTTTTTTTATTTTTTAATTTTTTTTTTGCCTTTTTATATTGTGAACCACTTGCCTTTCTATTCCCTACATTTTTCCTGAAAGAAAGAGAAACATGCTTGCTATCCTTTAGCTCAGAATCTTATATAAGAAAGTGTCTACCACACTAGCAATAGGCAGAGTGGTTCAGTTTACCAAAACACGTAGGCTGGGCATTGTTAATCAATAGCATTTTACTGATTTTTTTTTTCTGAAGAATCAACTAACACATAAAGTATTATATACAAAAATAGGGCAACAGGCAAGCAAACATTACCAGAAAGGAGATAATGTTCTACTATGGCTATATAACCTTCATTAGTTTGCAGCCATGACAATACAATGAAGGAATAGCTAAGGAGATATATTTTTCAAATAAATCATGCCTTCGAATGTTCTGATTTTTAAATTTTTATTTTTTAACTAGGAAAAAAAATCAAATGATGTTAAATGTGTTCTTATTCCACAATTCACTAATATTGCAATCCTGATCACTTTACATTGCTTTTGTAGTCTCTGCCCTGGAATAGTGCCTTTCCCCTTAGGCTTTTAATGAATATTCAGTATGAATGAGTTATCTACTTACCTACTTACTTGTGTTAAAGAGTAAAAATGACAACAAACTGGAAGGTATGTAGAAAGATTACTTTCACTAAAAGAAGTTCTAAAATTCCACAGGTAGATCATCAATTTCTTCCTAAAGACTTTTAAAAACATGGGCCCAACACTATTTAAAGACAGGTTAGTGAAGATCATAGGGGAATGATGACTTCCTGGTCATCTCTTGTCCTGAAACATATTTCAGTATAGTAATATTGGCCATCTAGAAATCTGAACATTTGGCATTATATTTGTGCTTCATCAGTCTTTGTTACTTTGTTTAAATCCGACCACATCTATCTACCCCTACCCACCTTTCAGCTTCATCTTTTGTTCTGCTTTTTCCTGAAAAAAATTTAAACTACCACTTTGCATTCTGGCTTCCTGCCAGCTCTGTCGCAACATACATTGGAGAATCTGGTTGGTTTCTCTTAAGGAATACACAACAACATCTATGTGGCTAACAATCACTTCAATGGAGCAGGTGGCTCTTCTCCATTGTGGGTAGTAGTAGTGTTGACTTCCAGTTTAGTTTAGTTGAATAAAGATTTAATGAGCACTGAATTCATTCCAGGCACTAAGCTGGGCTCAGAGAGTACAGAAATTCATCAGAATATGTTCATGCATCCTATGTAATGTATATGAAGTTGTCTGACCCCAAGGCTGGTTTTGACAGCTAACAGAGTTACTTCTTTATTGGTATCTCATCTTAAGTGAGATCGATTTCTAAAGAAAGCACATTTGGTACATTCCTTAAATTCCTTAAATCATCCATGAAAGCCAGTATATATCTTGCACACTAATGCTGTCCTAACGATTTGCATTCAGTGAGAACCACCGAGTAAGACTCAAGAATCAAAAACAAGTTTTTGTGGAAATGACCATATAGTCAACATTTTAGGTTCACAATTAAATTATCAAGTGAGCAGGAAATGAAAGATTTTTAAAGAATCCCTACTTATAACCATGTTTACTTGATTATACTTTAATACGAAACCTCACTTTAACTTAAACAAAGCTTTATTTTTGTAAGGTTTAAACATGATAATATATTTTAAAGCATGGAGTTAAGGTCTGGTACACAGTAGCTACCAATAAATGTTCGCTGGATTTGATCTAAATTTTTATCAGATCTGCAATGCTGAAAAATATAGAGAACCGGCCATGTGCTTCTTTGTCTTCCTAAACTAGTGTCACTTACTGGGACCCCACTTAATAACCATCATTCTCAGCTCTGAATGCAATAAGTCAAGTCTTTCACTCTTCATTGTTAGATTCTGAAATTGGCATCTTACATTAAATGTGAATATGATGTAACCAACTGCATGCAAAGAAGAAAAATGCTACAGAGATTCAAAGAAGAGGATTTTAGGCTAGACTGAGACCTCAGTGAAGGTTTTAAAGACTGAATGAGGCACACATAGAATCTTAAAGGATGTATATGTTAGACTGGTAAAAAAAGGAAGGAGAAGGTATTCTACATAGTGCTAACAGTAAAGCTATAAAGTCGTGAAACGTCACGGTTTGTGCAGAGAACCAGTACATCTTCCAGTGCCATTCCAGCCTAACTGAAATCCAAAGATATCGTTAGGTAAGAATTGGATAATGGGGAACTCTATGTTCTATGCCTTTATTGGCCTTTATTCTATAGGTATTTGAGGGGCATTTAAATATTTTAATTAGGTGAATAGCATGGTTACATTTTCGTTTAAGGTATATTTTTCTTTACTTGCAGCAAAGAGTACAAGGGCAATAGAATGAAAAGTTAAGCCCCTAGGCAGGAGGTTACAAACCTTAACTTAGGGTAGTGGTAGAAAGATACAGAGAGGGAGAACAGAATTAAGAGCTACTGGGAGTTCATTTGAAACCCAACAGTTGGTTCATTTGGGGTGAAGGCAATGGTTGAAATAAAGAGTGACAGCTAACGCTTATGTCTAGTTGATCCAGGCTTGACTAGAAGATGACCAGATCCTCTGAAGAGTAGAATATAGGAGGTGTGAATGTTACATATGTGTTTCCTGTGGGTTATGTGGGAACATATGGCCACCAGGAATTTTGATATACAAGACTAAATAAATACCACAAGAGGCTAAGGTAGAGGATATAGACTTGAGGGTCTTTAAACCATAATAATGAAATCCCTAAGAAAGACTGACAGATGACATGTAGAGAGTAAGACCCAGTATAGGTCAAAGACATCCCAGAGAAAACAACCGTCAAGGGCAGCTCATGAGTCATCAAAAGACAATCAAGAAGAGAAATGAAGAGACAACAGGAGGAAGCAGAGGAAGAGTACGAACCATGAACCCAGTGGCAGGAAGATCAAAGCTGAATGGCAAAGCCTCCAGATTACCAAAGATTTGCCAACACAGCTGCTGCAGCAGTAGACACAGAAGGCAGGTCACAATGGGTGAAGCCATGACAACGAAGTGGGGAATTCGGGACAGCTAGTGGAGACACTCTTTCAAGAAGTTGAACTGAGGGAAGAATGGATGAAGGGACAGTAACTAACAAGGTGGGCTCAAGGTGTGCTGTGTTTCAGGATGGGAGTGTTTAACATGCTGACAGGAAATGGATAAGAAACGAGTCTGTGTGTGCTGACACTGATCAGTATTAGCTGTCTGAACACAAGGTCAGGAAAAACTAGGATGCCTAGAAAGTCAGTGAGTGGGGGAGGGGGGCAGTGATTGATGAGGAGTGTGTGCTAAGAGTAGGAGAGGGGATAGTGGCATGGATATCCTAGATGTGCCATTCCTTTATAGCTTTACCCCAAAAATCTAGGGTTATTCACAGATAAGTTGCACATCAAACATGTTCTTAGACATTATAGCTTTCTGATTAGTGAAGGAAAGGAGAATTGAAGAACAAGGTATTCTTGGGAAGGAGTTAACTGAACAATCAACTGAGCTGCTATAGAAATAAGCTTCCCCAGGATTCACTAAATTGGTTACTAGAATAATAAAGAAACAAGCAAATATAAAGGCATTATTTTACTAATTAGCAATGTATTTGAAGGACTGACCTTCAAAAAAAAAAAAAAAACAGCAAAAAAAGGGGCACCTGGGCGGCTCAGTTGGTTAAGCATCTGACTTCAGCTCAGGTTATGATCTCACAGTTCATGGGTTCCAGCCCCACATCGGGCTCTGCTGACAGCTTGGAACCTGGGGCCTGCTTTGGAGTCTGTGCCTCCCTCTCTCTCTACCCCTCCCCTGCTCATGCTCTATCTCTCTGTCTCTCAAAAAATAAATAAATAAATGTTAATTTTTTTAATAGCAAAAAAGAGAGAGAGAGAGAGAGAGCGAGCACTACCACTCCTTAAGGACATTCATTTTTTCTGGGGTTTTTGCATCATTCACTTATTGGATCATGTCTAGACTTCACTGCAAGAATCTGGGAGGGATTCTTTATGCTGTTGTGACATCGCTGTTTCTCTAGAGTTATGACTTCCTTGGGCTGGGACAACAACAGGTCCTCATGCATCACAGATCTCAATCTCCTACTGCATCAAGTGCATGTCCCAGCCCATCAATACATAGGATCTGTGAGGTGAGCACTGGAAAAAATGACAGCTACCTCAAATCCTTAAACCTCAGAAACAATGAAATAGATAGAAAATGGGTATGCATTAGTCACTTGAAAGCAGAATCCTTATCAAGAAATTTTCCTTGAATTAAAAAAAAACAACAAATTTCCCTGTACTCTAGATCTACTATACACACAGTTACAAGGCAGGTTCTCTTTAACACAGGCCATTAGGAAATGGATGCAGACTAGTAATGAATTATCATAAAATATACTTGAATAATTAGAAAAAGCACTCTGTTGAAGTGGCAGAGTTGTAATTTTTTTATTTTCATAATTATTTGATAATCAGGTATAATAGCACATAAAGCGTTGATTATCTTAAACCCTGCTTTATCTAAGATTGATGATTTCAATATAAAAGTCAATGACTGTATATTAAACAAGTCCATATGTTATCTCTTTGCATTAATTTCTTAAGTATTCATTTTGTTTTTCCCCTTTTCAAAAAAATTTTTTAATGTTTGTTTATTTTTGAGAGAGAGAGAAAGAGACAGAGCAGAAACAGGGGAGGAGCAGACACAGAATCTGAAGCAGGATCCAGGCTCTGAGCTGTCAGCACAGAGCCTGATGCAGGGATGGAATGCACAAGCCGTGAGATCATGACCTGAGCCAGAGTCGGACGCTTAACTGACTGAGCCACCCAGGCTCTTGTTTTTCCCCTTTATTTTTAAAAAATGCATTCTCAGGTGGCAAAGGACTTGTTTGGACTACACAATAAAGCATTGGGAAGTGCTCACCTTCAACAGGTGTTCTAGGGTTCCCTTCGTATATTCTCTTTCATTGTCTATCATTTTACAAAAGCCATTCAATGTTAAAACACAAGTGACCTAGATGGATACACTCTTATATCTAGTAAATTTTTTGAGAGCGAATCTGAAAGGATTAGATTTAATATACATACTAAGTGAGGTGTTTATCACTTCCTGAATTGAAGAAATATTGACTAAAATAAATGATACATCACACACACACACACACACACACACACACACAAAGACAGAAAATGTGAAACTTTTCTTCTTGTACTAAAAGTCGTTTGGACACCATTTGAGTGCAGGACATGATTCCTCTCACTGACAAATCACCACTATCCCATTTTTTACAAATTATACTCTGTAATTCCAATTTTTAAATCTGAAACATTTTAATTGTTTCCTAACAATTCTTAAGGATGGTACACTTTTTTTTTCTATTACATCCCTAAACATGAATTTCAGATGGCTTTTCTGTATCAATCCTTTCCTTATCCCATCTGGCACTCCACTAATAGAGGTTGCTTCTTAACTCTGGAAGCCACACTTCTTAATTTTCCTCGGTATTGCCTAGCCCAAATCCCTCACCTATTTGGCTTTACATTTTGTAACGTTTCAGTTGCAAAAATGTAATAGGAACATATAAGTGTCTTCTTTGAGGGCACAGTGCTTGGCAAAATAGCATCTGCATTTTAGCAGAAGTAATGAAAAAATCAATTTAAAGTTAATCTATCCTGCAATAATGAGAAATTCTCTGCAATCTCAAATTCTTTAAAATATATTACTGATAATACTAGCATTCTTAAATAATGTAACAATGTATTATTAACATCAATGAGCTAATATTTCAAAGATACATATGGATACAAAAATGAACAAAAGTACACTTAAAATAAAGACATAAGGCACAGCACAGGAACATTTAATATTTGAAAGGTGGAAGGGGATTACTAAATTAAGTGATAAGGGGTAAACACTCTGAAAAATAAAGAACTAACAGCATGCCAGCAAACTGGAGAAAACATAAATAGAAAAAGAGTAGTTAGGAAAAGGTGAGCCATAGAGGTGAGAAAGAAAAGCAAGCAATCAGAATATCATTTGGAATATGGCTATGTATGAGTACATGCATGTATATACTCATACATATACACATATGCCCATTATATAATACACACATATACATTTTGTAACAGGTACACATATATACATAACACATGTATATATGTACACACATATGTGTATATACACACACATTTCTAACATAAACATGTGTATGTGTGTATATATACATATATACATGCATACATATATACATATGTGCGTGTAGATACACACACACACACACACACACACACACACACACACATATATATATATTTGCTAATATATATGTATGGGCAGCGAAACCCCTAGAGCTGCCTCAGGTATAATAACTGTGTCTGTTTTCCTTTCAAACTCCACTGACCTAAAAACCTCCCCCTCTGCTCCCAGGAATTCATGCAAGTCATTCACACTCTGAAGCCTGTGGGAGGGCAAAGGAAAGAAAGGATGGGCAAATTAGCTATAATTGGATCTTATTAACTTAGTCATTTAAATTGCTAATCTGTTTCCAAGTAGGCTCATTTGTAGATAACTCATCTTTAGCTGACTGAACTTGGATTTCTAACCCCAGCTTGTAATTGAAAAAGAATGGAATATGTTGTCATTTATCCTATTATTTCATTTTAAAAACACATGGTCAAAAATGTCTACACTCACTAAAATTGGAAATCCATTCCTTCCGTCCACCTAAAGATTATGATTATGATAGGACTAGATTTTACATGTAGTCAATGAACTTCCATAGAAATCTCATGAAAACCTAGATGTAATTAAAAGGTAGTAAACATTGGGGAAAAGGGGAGAATTCCCAAATAAGTTCTTCAGCAAAGAAGTACAAAATATGTGCCTGTACAGCAAACCTATAAATCAAAAAATTTAAGAATTACTTTTTTTTTCTTTAAGAAACCTTTATGTGATTCAAAATTCCATAAAAAAATGTAAGGTTGAAGAGTATAAAACTTTCTTCTCTTTCTGGATCAGTTCTAGAAAAGAAAATTTCTGATGATGAGAGGATAGTATTCATAGTATATAGTATTGAAATACTGCGATGGGGCCATCTGGATGGCTCAGTCAGTTAAGCATCTGAGTCTTGATTTCCACTCAGGTCATGATCTCACGTTTTGTGAGACTGACCCTCGCATCAGGCTCTGCACTGACAGTGTGAACCCTGCTTGGAATTCAAAAATAACTAAATAAACTTGAAAAAGAAATATTGAGAGATGTAATATGGCAAATATAGGTTATAAAGATTGAAATGACATAGATAATAATTCTGAATAGACTTTAACCTTATGAGAGGAAAGATGGTCTTTTTTTTTTCCATCTTCAGGACTAATTGTATCTAAAATATAGTAGGCACTCAAGTATTGGCTGAATGAATGCTCTTAAATTAATTCATTTAATAGTCAATATAAATATCTGTATGTTTATCTACCTTCCTTCAAAAGATTAAATATCTTCTTATATAAGAACATACCATATATATACACATATCAAGTCCTTTCCCGAAATATATAGAAGTGGCAGGAAACTTAACATTTTATTTTACTTCTATTTTAGCCTATTCTGAAGACACAAACACAAAAGTTAGAACACTAGGGAGTGTTGTCCCTGATCTCAAGTTTTAAATAGCTTGCATAGAAAGAAATGATGCCAAAATAATGAATCCAATAAAAAGTCTCAAAACTCTGTTCTGATATTAATATGCAAACGACACTGATCAATGATATCTATTAATTTTTTCAGGAAAAACATTACTTCTTCACCAAGAGAGAATGACCCATTTTCACCTTGGCTTTTGGAAATACAAAGAACAAGTATGGCCAGTATGGGTACAGATGCACCTCACAGGATCGCAGGGAAAAAAAGTCATCTCTGCTTCCTACTGCCTTCTCTGTTCAAGTATTGTGAAGAGGGAGAGAGAATTCACTCAAAGTAATGATTCTTCAGGCTGAAGTGAACAATAATGTTAAAGAGAATGAATGAATAAGCAATAAGATAGATGCCTATCTTCCATAGCACCTAGACTATTCAAGTTGACTAATAAAAATAGTCACTAAAAATTATACTTTAATGACTTCCATTGAACATTTTTTCATCAGAATGCATTTCAATCTAGATGTAATATTTTTAATGTGTTTTAGAAGTCTGTTTAGTTATAATGAAAAAAAAGTGGGCATCCTCAACAAGGGGAAGGTAAGGGGTAACTGATTTTTTACTGTGATCATGCTAAGAATTGGTTAAGAATTTTAGATACTATTAATGCATTAATTTATCTAAATGCAGATGACAAAACAACTAAATTTCCATACCTGAGATACACAGTTCTCTCCAAATAGACACCCTTATATTTACAATTATCTAAAATATTTATCGCTTCTGTAAGATTATCTAGAACATTTACTAAGTTTTTACTAAGATACAAAACTGATGACATCAGGTACAGGAAACCAAGAAGAGTTTATTACTATAGAAAATTGACTCATAAAGACTTAGAAGAAAATCTGATTTTGAACCTGACAATTCAAATTGAACTTCAAGATCAAAGACCCTTAAAACAAACTTTCACAGATTTTCATGATTCAAATGCCAAATAACATTTTAATTTACTTCAGTATGCTTGCTTTCCACCCCCACAGTGAAGGAGGCAGGAATTAGGCTCTGAAAAGTCAAGCCAATCTCACTTTAAATTATTGTATTTTAAGAGTTGCACATTAAGATAGGAATGTTAAAGGAAAAAAAAAAACATGTCACTAATTGGTTACATTTTAAGGCAGTGAGAAACTGTACAAGAGTGGGTCGGTGTGATGTTTTGACAGGCATGTTGACAGTCTGGGGGTGTCTAACTCGAACCCAGCATCGGGCATTTGCAGCAGGGCAGACCTGGGTTCAAATACTCCTAACACCTACGTTAGGCAGGCCAACGTAATTAAAATCTCTGGTCTTTGTTATTTCCCTTACTTTGCAATAAAAACACCAACCTCACACAGTTGCTGTTGAGACCATAACAGAAAAGGAGATAAAGGATTAAAAACTGTACCGGGAGCAAAACAGATGACCCATAAGTCATCCTTATAGTTGAGAGGGGGTCATTGCTCCTGTCAGGCTGGCTAATGTATGTACATAGTCAAGGCCTGTGGTCTAGGAAGCAGCTTCGGAGACAGTGAAATTGCTTGAGGGAAGAAAGTTGGGCAAAGAAAATATCAAAGCCAAGTTAAAAAGGTAATTTCAGCTTCTTCAAAACTGATTAGCATTGTGGACTGTGGCATCAGTCTATTTTAAGTAAAACTGATCACTGCTTTCGGGGAAAGCATGCACTAAACTGCCAAGGTAATCAAGGTGCATCAAGCACTGTATATAAATTCTTTTTTTTTTAATTCGAGCAATTCAGATTATGTTTATAATTAACTCATTCTTGACAGTATGATTTGTTGATGCTTGAACAAATTTCCTCAGGACTTTTAATTCTGCAAATATTACAATAAAATCTGCCCATGATTCCTTGGTCTTTTATTAATACTGACAAAGGAACATTTGCTTTCTTTTGCACACATAAACCTCTCCAGAGAGAAGTCTTATATTAGCAATTTTATCCTATTTATTAAGTGGTAAGTAA
This sequence comes from Panthera uncia, assembly GCF_023721935.1. NCBI lineage: Eukaryota > Metazoa > Chordata > Mammalia > Carnivora > Felidae > Panthera > Panthera uncia. The sequence goes on along the minus strand of NW_026057580.1, from coordinate 80,621,374 downwards.
TATTCCCCAAACCGTTACCTTAAAATTTAAGTTATAAAATGTTAAATGTAAAAATTGGAAAAGATCTAAATAGTTTTCCTGCAGCTTTTTAAAATTTGCAATGTATTCTAAAAATTAATCATTGAATCCACAGATCACAAGTGAAAATATCTAGAAAGAAAAAAAAAATTATAAACCAGAAAGATACAAGATGGGGATTAGAGGAACTTTAGCAGCGTAGGTTGATTGCACACTGAGGGTTGGTGGTGGAGAGAAAAAGAATGAGAAAAAGAGAGAGAAAGAAAAGGGAAGTCTGCAAGGTGTATTCTAGGAGAGAATTCTACTAATCACATCAATCCCTAGTGCTGATCACCGTAGATGGGTAGAATATCCCCCAGGGCACTTAAGGGTTGGACTAAAACTACATCCAGTTCGGTAATTCAAAGGAAGAGCTCATAAATACTGATTGTTATATGAGATGCATAGAATGAAATGAACTGAACTTCTTCAGACTGATGTATGTTATCAAAGGAGATGTTATCGTTACTAATGACCCAGTCACAGCTAATGATTTTATGGCTAACCAGAGGCCTGAGTAGTTATGCTAAACTTACAGAACAGCTTTGCAGCACGTCATGGTGGTTTTTATTCTCAGCTGAACCATTTAAAATGTGGTTCTTTTAATGAGCTATGAAATGATCCAATAAGATCCTCTCAAGCATGAGGCACACCGTGTGACTTCCTGGCGATGGGATTTAGAAGCCAGGACTCAATTTGAACATTTAAAGGAATGAGAAATTAAAAGTTAAACTCTATTTAAAAAAACCATCAAATATTGATAAATATAATTTGGAGAAAGAAGGAAAAGTTCACTGTATCTCTTTTTAAGAGCAAAGAAAATTTTCGAAAGAAGATTCTGGCCAAAACTGGTGATGGTTCCATCTCTAAAACATTCATGGACAAAGGAAAGAGGATTAAATACAGTCGGTTATTACACCAATCAGAATTTACACTCAAGAGAAGGAAAGTATTCCTTTCCTTAAGCTGTAGAAACCCAAATATAATATGCATTCTATAGGCAAAGAAAACAGGAGAAATGGTTTTGGCAGGCTGCATATACCTTCACATTCTGCTAGTCATGTTCCAAGTTAAAATTTCCTTGAAGACAGTCTGATAACATGAATTTAAGTCCTTCAAATTACATATATCATATTGGAATAGGAAATTTATTTTGAAAAATTTTACAAGATAATAATCAGAGAAAGTACAAAAAAATATTCCTATAAGACCATGATTTCAAGAATACTTAAAATACCACAAGTATCCATTAGCAGAAGCTATGTTAAACAAATAATGGAATGTTTATATGGTTGAGTATGCAGCCTTTCAAAACAATGACAAAAACAACAAAAACGTTGATAGTTTGTTAAACAGGCATACTAAAACTTCCTCTTATGTCAATGTGTGCTCTCAAACAAAAATCTAAGATGTTTGATAATAAAATGTTAACATCAAGAGAAATTGTTATTTTCTTATATAGATTTTTATTTTCTAGAGTATCTTAATAAATTATACATTTTAATTAGGTAAAAATCTGAGAAGGAGGAAGGAAAGAAACTTCTAAATATTAAAAGGCAACAAACATAATTTTTATAATAACAATATTGAAAACAGTGTTAGTGTCCAACACTAGAAGCCTTACTGGGAAATCTAAAGTATGTTTATTGACCTAGAAAGATGGTTACAACATACTGCTGAGTGAAGGAATAAGTTATAACATACATTTGATTGGAACAAGTAAATTACAATACTGCACATATTTTGTATATTGCCATTTTTAAAAATTTTTTAATATTTATTTTTCAGAGAGACAGAGAGAGAGTGTAAGCGGGAGGGGGCAGAGAGAGAGGGAGACACAGAATCTGAAGCAGGCCCCAGGCTCCCAGCTGTCAGCGCAGAGCCCAATGTGGGGCTTGAACTCACAGACCATGAGATAATGACCTGAGCCAAAGTTGGATGCCCGACCGACTGAGCCACCCAGGCATCCCTGTATATTGCCTTTTTTGTTTATATAAGTAAACATGCTTATTGATCTATCCTAAGACCAACAAAGATTCCCTGGACCACAATTAAGTGATAAGTAGGGCTGCATTCCTTTTTGGACACTCAGAGACACTTTTCTGGCTTCTAGAAGCCACCTGCATTCACTGGCTTGAGACCCCTCTTTTATCTAAGCTAACAAGGTTGCATCCCTCTAACCTTTTTTCTATGACTGTGTTGGTCTCTAACCTTAGACAGGAAAGGTTCACTGCTCTTAGTTCTCATATGTTTACACTAGGCCCATCTGAATAATTTTCCCATCTATAGTTCCAGAACCTTCATCACACCATGAATTCCCCTCTGCCATATAGTCAGTTTCCAGAGATCAGTGAATGGACAGTCTTTGGTAGACTGTTTTTCTGCCTACCACACAAATTATCAGGGATTCCTGTTTTCACTCTGATCTTTACTAACGAAACTTTAATTTACAATGAAAACAACTCATTCAGCATGTCCTCACCTTCTTTCACCTTAGATTTCTCATATCTTAACATAAATGACATGAAAAATGATGAGCATATCTATGTAAACCTTGAAACTATCAAAACTTCTGGACAAGAAACAGAAGATAAAACTTTTGTAATTCTGCATTAGACAAAGATTTCTTGAATAGTAAAATAAAATCTATAAAGAAAAAATAGGTAATGGTACTTCAGGATTAAATATTTGTTTTTATGGGATACCTGGGTGGCTCAGTTAGTTAAGCGTCCGACTTCGGCTCAGGTCATGATCTCACGGTTGGTGAGTTCAAGCCTGGTGTTGAACTCTGTGCTGACAGCTCAGAGCCTGGAGCCTGCTTTGGATTCTGTCTCTCTCTCTCTCTCTCTCTCTCTCTCTCTGCTTCTCTCTCTCTATCTCAAAAATAAACATTAAAGATTTTTTTAAATAAATACTTGCTTTTATGAACACCATTCAAAGAATAAAAAGAAACAGACTCAGATCCTATTTTCAAATGTATTTCATAAAAGACATGTCAAACACATAAAGAACACTAAGTTTTATAATAAAACAAAATTTCTAATTAAAAATGGAAAAAATATTTTAATAGATGATTCACCAAAAAAGTTATACAGCAAGAATCACATAAGAGATGTTCAACCTCAGGGAAATGCAAACGAAACCACAATAAGATACCACTACATACCTATTTCAATGGCTAAAATTAACAAGACTGAACATCTCAAGTGTTGGCAAGGAGGCAGAGTAACTAAAACTCTCATGCACTACTGGAGGGATTATAAAATGTTACAGTCACTTTGAAAAGCAGTGTGATGGTTTCATCAAAAGTAAAACATACATCTACCATAAGACCTAGCCTTTCATTCCAAGGTATTTACTCAAGAGAAAGAAAAGCATACATCCATATGAAGAATTATACAAATACACATTAAAGCTTAGTTTTGTTTTGTCTTTAATGCTCAAACTGAAAACAACCCAAATGTCTATAAATGGAATACTATTTAGCAATGAAAAGAAATGAACCATTAATATGCACAAAATAAAAGTGGCTCTTAAATTGTTATGGCAAGTAAAGGAAGACAAAAGAAACAGCAGTATTATATGATTCTACTTATATAAAATTCTAGAAAATGGAAAGTAATCTATAGTGGCATAAAGGATATTAGTCATTATCTGGGGTGGGGCTTGGACAGATGAGAGGGTAGGAAAAAAAAGGGGCACAAAGAAACTTTTGGAAATGAGAAGTAGGTCTTTCATCTTGATTATGGTCATGGTTCCATATGTCATGGTATACATATGTCAAAACTTACCAGATAAGTATACTTTATGTTCATGTTACTTCATGTCAATTACACCTTAATAAATTGTTTTTAAAAATACAGGTTGTCTGTATGAATAGAAGAAAGGAGTAGGTGATGAGATGGTAAAGCTGGACAGGTAAGCTACGGCTCAGACTGCTGTACAATGCGTTACAGGTTTGAATTCTGTCCTATGTGTAATGAGGAGGCAACTGAGATTGATAAAATGGGAATGATCTGATCAGACCACTAAAAATAATATATACCTTGAAGCTAGCAGTGTGGATTGTGAACTTAGATGGCAAGAGTCTGGTGACAGGAACATACTAGTTAGAGATATTGTAAAATTCTGTAGCTAAAATCTGATCAAGGCCCAAACTAAGCTGGCCCATGAAAAACAAGGAGAGACTGATTTTATGTATAGATGTAAAGTATAAGAATTCAGTCTCTAAGAATCGATGTCCCATTAAACGTGAAGGCATTTGGAGAGTGTTACGTAAAAGATGAAGCAAGCTTGGGAGGCTCAGTACATGATGACACCACTAAGACAGAGGTATAAAACAAGTCTGAGGAAGGAAGATACTCACTTAGGTTTGAGATGTGGACTATGAGGTGCACGGAAGATAATCAGGTGGAGACTAGCAGTCAGTTGGAAACATAACTGTAGAATTTTTAAAAAGTGATATAAATTATGGAATAAATAGTTTATGATCATTCAAAATAAAAGGATGAACGGTCTCACTCACATAGAGTGTGTAAAAAAAATGCAGGAGGACTTCAGCTGGGCCTCCAGAAAATGACCTCAAAGGTGATGTGTGATTGGAGAAAGGCACTAAGAAGGATGACCAGAGAGAAAAAGAAGAACAGAAGGAGGAAGAGGTACTCAACAATGGCCAGTGTGAAGCCAAATAATTGTGAATCAAAGTCGGAGTAGATTTTAGATTCAGCAAATATGTGGTCAGTAAAGAACCTGGTGACAGCAGTTGCCACACAGCCTGTTAGCAGACTCAGGTCAAAGAGTTTAACCAATGAATTAGAATTAAGGCAGGAGTTGGGGCGCCTGGGTGGCTCAGTCGGTTAAGCGTCCGACTTCAGCTCAGGTCACGATCTCGCGGTCCGTGGGTTTGAGCCCCGCGTCGGGCTCTGGGCTGATGGCTCAGAGCCTGGAGCCTGTTTCAGATTCTGTGTCTCCCTCTCTGTCTGCCCCTCCCCCATTCATGCTCTGTCTCTCTCTGTCTCAAAAATAAATAAATGTTAAAAAATAAAAAATAAAAAAAAATAAAAAAGAATTAAGGCAGGAGAGTAGGGGGAAGTAGAGATTGTGATTAGGAATTACTCCTTAAAAATTTATCAGTAGGTAGATAAGAATTATAAAAGAAGTTATATCTATTGAAAATTTAAAACTGTGCAAATAAAATAGAAAATAAAAACACAGTCCCTGCCAATTTCTGCTTTTTTATTGAAAATCTTAAAATATTTATTTAAGCAATCTTTACACCCCGTGTGGGGCTCAAACTCATGACCCTGAGATCAAGAGTCACGTGCCCATATGATTGAGCCAGCCAGGCACACCCACTTTCCACTTTATGCAAAAAAACACATCATAAGATAAAACCACTACAGCAACAACTACATTAGCCAATTTGATTGATCCTTTATTATGTTTCAGTCATACTCCAAGTGTGAGTGCATGTGTGTGTGAGCACGCGCGTGCACACACACACACACACACACACACACACACACACACATTTTAATTTTTAAAAAGCCCCTGTGATGTACAAGCTATTAGTATCCCTATTTTACAGGGGAGAGAATTAAGGCAAAGAAATGTTACGTGCCCACAGTTAGTGATAGAGCCAGTGTATGAGCCCAGGTTACACTCTTAGCTAGGACACTGTGGTATAAATAGAACTCTGAAGGAATCCAGTATGATGCACACAACTGTCTCAATGATTTGTTCCTGAGATCATCTTTAAATGTGCAATGAAAAGCTATAAAATAATGATGTTATACAACATTATAATATAGAGGAAAAAAAGTCAAACTTCACCAAGGCCACAGCTGCGAACTACTGAAGTAGGGATTATGCAGTTACTATTACATGCTTTCCTTTACTCTGACTACCAGTAGTGAGAGTAGGGTAGACTCCTGTCAGTTAAACAATGCCCAGGGGTCACTTTGATCTGTGCTCTGGGGAGATTAAGGTCATCTTACAAAGTCCCTTCTAACTCTTCAATTCCTCAGACAGCAACCTCTCAATTAGAAGTGGGAACGGTCCACCCTGCTCAGAGGGAAAGGTCTGCTTCTCAAAGAAATTGTGCTTCCTTAAAATTTGAAGAGGAACAGGTTTTGTACTCTGGACCCTGTAAGAGGCAAAATATCCAAACTTGGGATATTCATTTAAAATCGAGACCATGGTGTCCTGCAGATGCCAATCTTTGATGCATTCTAACTTTGGAATTAAAAGGGAAGAAGGAGTATTAAGAGAGACAGATGTTCTACCTTGAATGAGAACAGAATTGTTTAAGAGATTTCATGTAGTCAGACTGTGGCAAGGTATTACTTTCTATAGAAGATTACATGACTTCATATATTCCTATTAAATCAACTTCTTTTTTGACTGAGTAACCTCCATTGTGATCCTTTATAATTCTATATGCTATTAAAAATAATTACTTCAGTATGAGTATATTAGACCAGTTATTCTCAAAATTACTTGGTCTCAGAACCCTTTTACAGTGTAAGAGGGTCCAAAATAGGTTTATGGAAGTTATAGAATATTAATATTTACCACAACAGAGATAAGAAAAATTTAAACATGTATTTTTTTTTGTTTTAGAGAGAGAGAGAGCATAAGCAGGGTAGAGAAGTAGAGCGAGAGAGCAAGAGCGGGACAGAGAGAGAGAGAGAGAGAGAGAGAGAGAGAGAGAGAGAATCTCAAGCAGGCTCCATACCCAGCATGGACCCCAATGGGGTGATCTATCCCACAACCCTGGGATCATGACCTGAGCCAAAATCAAGAGTCAGACACTCAACTGACTAAGCCACCCAGGTGCCCCAACATGTATTCCAAAACAAAAAAACATCCGTTATATATCATGTATTTAAGAAAAATATCTGTTTTCCAAAATAAAAACAAAAGACAAAAGTGTTTATATATATAGTACTGTGTGTGTGTGTGTGTGTGTGTGTGTGTGTGTGTGTGTGTGTGTAATATTTTAGAATGGCAGACTTTATAGAGAGAAAGTCTGAGTCTCCTATTTGGTTCTCTGTTTCACATGCCATCTTTTTTAAATATGAAATTTATTGTCAAACTGGTTTCCATACGACACCCAGTGCTCATCCCAGGTGCCCTCCTCAATACCCATCACCCACTTTCCCCTCCATCCCACCCCCCATCAACCCTCAGTTTATTCTGTTTTTAAGATTCTCTTATGATTTGGCTCTCTCCCTAACTTTTTCTTTTCCTTCCCCTCCCCCATGGTCTTCTGTGAAGAAAACCTACTTTCACACAGATATGTAATTGGAAAAGAGAGGAGTATTATAAAAGCCTTTCAATATTCTTTGATACTATACCAAAAGTTGAAAGTTGTAGTTTTTTTTAAGTTGGAGTGAGGATCTGACACTGTATCAATACAATTTTGTAACATTAAAATCAGTTGGTGTACCTTGCACTTTGAATAGATATTTTGCCTGTAAATAATTTGGTCATATCCCACATTAGTAATTTGAAAAAAAAATGTGAATTATGCAGATTTTCCAAATGTTGATACATTTTGTTAAAGAGTATTTAAAAGTCATATTCATTATTAATGTTACCATCCATCTTCAAGCACAGAGAAGCTGTTAAATCACAATAGCAAAGACAAGTTTTCCAAAACTGAAAAACTGAAAACTCAAATTTTATCATTAAGAAACATTATCATACCAATTACATTTCTTAATTTTTCTTTTTTGTTTTTAAATACTCCGGACATGGGGCTTGAACTCACAAGCCTGAGATCAAGTCACTAGCTCTACCTACTGAGCCAGCCAGGTGCTCCTGTCAACTGTGTTTCTCAAAGTGACAAACGTACCTTGCCCATTTAAGAAAATGTTGGAAAACACCCAAGCCTAAATCATTATAGTTTGTCAGTTGTTTTTCAAGAAAAAGTGGTGTTAACAGGGGAAAATCCGCCTGGTTTAACTCGCAACTCAGGCAACTGTACAAGTGCTTTTCCTCCAGACATTTTGTTATCGTACTTTAGTATACAACCAATGTGCTCGATTCCAGCTTCCCATACTGTCACAGAATAGTGAAAGGATATTTACTTAGGTGTTGATAATTAACAAACTCATGGTTTTTTACTGTATCATCAAGGATTTTAAGTGAACCTTTCCTTTTTAAAACTTTTTTTTTATATTTATTCATTTTTGAGAGAGAGACAGAGACAGAGACAGAGAGAAAGAGCACAAGCTGCGGAGGGGCAGACAGAGGGAGACACAGAATCTGAAGCAGGCTTCAGGCTCCAAACTGTCAGCCCAGAGCCTGATGCGGGGCCCGAACCCTTGAACTGTGAGATCATGACCCAAGCAAAAGTCTGACCAAGCTTAACTGAGTCACCGTGGCAGAGGGAGCGAAATTTGCCTTTTTTTAAGTACACTCTGAGCACACTGTGGTAAAAAAACAAACAAACAAACAAACAAACAAACACTTGACAAGTACAGGTTGGTGCCACCACCTTGATTCATGCTAAAGTGAGTAATATTACTTTTTGCATGAGTGCAAATACCAATAAAGTGAATAAAGTAAATAACGTATTATTAGGAAAATATTTCAATCTTTCTGATTCTCTGAAAGGTCACAAATCATACTTTGAGAATGGCCAGGGGATAGTAACAAGTAAATGAGTATACATTTATAAAGTACTACTAATATTATGACTCTGACCTTAAATTCTTGAGTGTTAAGAAGGGATATAAAAGGCACTCCATCCCCCTTTTAAACTAGAAATGCCTATTTGTTAGGACACTAACTGCTAGCAATGAAAACCAAGTGAAAGATTTATGGGCAAACACTCTGCTTGGAGACACCACAGACAACAAAATGGACACATCTTCCAAACCCTACTGGAAAAGTTTTTAAAGCCTGCTCGGTACTATGCATTGCCCGAATTCATTCACAATGTTCCCATTTGTTTTATTAAGAAAACAAAACAACCTTAGAATTTAAAAAAGTCTGCACATAGAGTAACTATACCGAACTATAAGCTAATTTCTGTCTTCAGAGGTATAAGAGAAAAGTGTGGATATGTGAACAACGAAAGTCAGAGGTACCTATTTGGCAAAGAACAATCTGCAGGTCTCACTGCTGAGAGAGACAGGACGCTGCCAGGTGTGGAGTGACAAGGGCAGCCAATCTTAAGTTGCCACCCATATTATTTGCGTACATTTGTAAAGGGAATGTCACATTCTTGCTAGGGTACGCAATGGAGCAGACTACTCAAGACTCAGAATGCCAAAAGATTAGCTCTGATGACTGCTCACCACTTGTGTATACAAAACATAAGTTCTCAATATCAATTTAAAATATGGGACAGCTAGAGTGCTAGATAAGTAAGTAGACTGGGCAGTCTTCAGAGAGAGAAGAAAAACAGTGTTTGAAGAGGTCATCAAGAGGATGTGACCACGAGATGGTCTGTGAGCTGGACCCCAACAGTCCGAGGCTCCACAGCCCCTCCTACTGTCCTTGAAATGTGCATTCCATCGTGTTCTCCACTCCCAGAGGCTTCTCCATGGAGACAGTCTTGAGACGGTGATGTGATGTTGAGAGCATCTAGACCAAATATGTGACTAAACCCAGCTAAAGGCCTCTGTTCAAGTTTTAAGATTCTGGCAGGCTGGTGTGGAGATCTACTCGTTTTACAGCCACCCAAGACAAGCCTCATATGTAAGTTCCTTACGTTTTCAACCTTCCACCTACCAGTCTGGAGTGACCTGCTTCTTCCATTTCTCCCTGCCCTCCAAATATGGAGGCAGGTTTCAGATTTCACCCATGTAGCTCCAGGAGAGCTTGCAAACTAACAGACAGGTGGGCAGATGGAGATGAGAGACAGAGGAAAAAGAGAGACAAGAGACAGAAGAAAGTGAATATGAGGAATAGGTACCTCAAATCAAACCAGAGAGTGGAAAGAACTATGCTTTGTATTTCAGGAGTACAACTGTTACATGCAAATTTGTGATGATCATTATGAATTCTGATATACCGAGTAGAGCCCAGTAAATGATTTTCTTTTAAATTTTAATGTAAAATTTTCTTTCATACACAGAAACATTGAAAATTATCTTAAAGCACAGGCCCAGATCACATGGCATGTTTATAACCTTTTCTCCAAGAATAGCCACAGCAATAAGTAACATGCCAATGTACTCATTTACTAGAAGTTACGTCTACTGGTTACTCCCTCAAAGGGTCCATCTAAGAATCCACTGAGCCCCTGTTCACCTGTACTGCCTCAAAGACTACCTGATCTGGCCAGTCAAGTGTCAGTTTTAATGTGTTGTCTGTCGCCAAGACAGACATTTATTGGGATTACTTTTCAGGATGACAAACAGGAGATTTAAAGCTTGACCCAATTTCTAGTTATTGAACATCTCCTTTAGAAGAGGATCAGCACGAGCTTTCATAAACATGCATCCAAGCAAACACACTTTGTCACAGTCCCTACTACTGCTGAATTACTGACTTCAGGCTGGTCTTCTCTAAGGTCTCATAATGGGATTTGTGCTGATTCTCTGAAACTGCTTCACAAATGCCATTTCCTCTCCTACCCAACGGGCTCTGGGGCCGACCAAGTTCTTCAGGGAGTGAAAGATAACAAAGCCTTTCACATTCATGCACTTACTGAATTAATAATTCCCAAATAGCCTACAAAAAGATGTACATAATATAGAATTCTCTTTTTATAAAAGTAGTCATGATCTACGATTATCTGGTTCCATTTGAACAAAAGTTTTACACTTTTTTTTTTTTTGGTTTGTACAGCAGTCCTGCTCCTCAGTTGTTAAGAAAAAAGGAACTGATGCTTGTAAACATACACTACTGGCAAGCAGTGGGAAGGCAAAGAGGAATAAAAATGAGCACACGTGAGATGAAAGATCACACTCCCCTATTGACACCACTGAAGGCTTCTGACCAAAGCAGAACCATTGGAGAACTCAAGTTGAAAAAACAAAACCAAACAAAACACAGTTCTCTTCATCCTGGCTATACCCTTTGCCCTAGATTAACTCATGGGTCATCACTGGGTCAGCATGGCCAGCAGGAAATGGTGGAAAGAGGCTTTACGCAGAACACGATCCTATGTGGCATTGTCTGTTTGCTCTTTGTTAAGTTATCAGGTGCACAACTCTCTCTCAATCTTTTATCTTGCTGTTCATTTCTTCACCTATAATCCCAAACCTCAAAGCCCTAGAGACAGGAGAATATGAGTTGGAGGGTACAGTGCGACTCAGTGGAATGCAGACACACCAGTGCTCTCCTTCCCTATGTTCTCTGTGCTCAGGGCAAATAGATTAAAAAAGCACTGATACAGTGATCCAACATGGTCTTTTAAATGTTAAAAAAAAAAAAGTCAGTGAAAATAACAGGCTACAGAGTCAAACTGCCTGGTTCAAATACTAATTGGGTGACCTTGAGGAAACTACTGTCAAGACTCCAAATGTTAATATTCCATCTGTAAAATGGGAACAACAATGAACACTTCAAGGGTAGACTATTAAATGACGTAACATATGTAAAGTGCTTAGCATCCAATAACTATTAGTAAAAAAATAGAGATGGAAGGAGAAGAGGAACAATTGCTTTTATTATTTTTTTTTTAACGTTTATTTTATTTTTGAGACAGAGAGACACAGAGCATGAACGGGGGAGGGGCAGAGAGAGAGGGAGACACAGAATCAGAAGCAGGCTCCAGGCTCTGAGCCATCAACCCAGAGCCCGACGCGGGCTCGAACTCACGGACTCACAGACCATGAGATCGTGACCTGGGCTGAAGTCGGACGCTTAACCGACTGAGCCACCCAGGCGCCCCAGTTATTATTTTTTTAATTAATGCATTTATTTTGAGAGAGAGAGAGAGATGCACCAGCAGGGGCGGGAGGCAGAGAGAGAGGGAGAGAAAGAATCCCAAGCAGGCTCCCACAGAGCCCAATTCAGGACTCACTCAATATCATGAACTGCAAGGTCATGACCTGAGCCAAAATCAAGAGTCAGATGCTCAACTGTCTGAGCTACCCAGGCATCCCAGAATAATTGCTTTTAAATATAATTTTGTTGATTCAAATTCCCATTTATTTATGATAATTTCAGATGATTTTGTGTAAAAATCTATAGACCCAATATAAACACACTCAAATCTAACTTTAAAAAAAAAAAAAACACTCTAAAGAGGCAGTGTACCTGGGTGGCTCAGTCAGTTAAATGTCCAACTTTGGCTCAGGTCATGATCTTGCAGTTTGTGAGTTTAAGCCCGGTATTGGGCTCCATGGTAACAGCTCTGAGCCTAGAGCCTACTTTAGATTCTGTGTCTCCCTCTCTCTCTGCCCTTCCCCCGCTCTCAAAAATAAACATTAATTTTTTTAATTTAAAAAAACACTGTAAAATAACTCTGATAAAATGTAAGTATTTACTAAACTCCAACCTGCAGCTGTGCCAGTAACAAAATAGGGGAATAAAATGCCCACATGCTGTAAATTTGTGGCTTTCACAACCTTTTTAACAGTAACCCACTAAAAATATACCTTATGACAAATAAATTAAGCTCTGAAACTCAAGTTTCACAAAACAATCTTTACCCTTGTTAAATGTTTTATTCTAAAAAATCCTATTCTATTTTATTTTTATATTTTCTAGTTTCATTTCAAAAAGGTAGTTATGACGCAATGAATTGATACCAACAACCACAAGTTGAAAAAAATAGATTTAAACTGTGATGTGTGTGTTTTAATCAAAACTTTAATATACAATTTTCAGGATGGTCAGCATTTTATGTGGCCTGAACATGAATAAACCCTCGGGTAGTAAAACTAAGGGCTTCAAATATGACCAAACACTACACCAGAGAGTATAAAAGGTGCAAAAAATCATATTTCATTGGTGAAATAAGAGGTGTTCAATATAAGCAGTTGGCTAGAAAGATCTTTCCTTCCATCAGTCTGGCAAACTTTCACATAATAAATATTATGGCAGGTTGAGGTCTAGATCCCTATTAGTCCTGTGTCACTCCACTTCAACAAGGACTTAGTCACCTGACCTAATGTAATATAAGCCCTGACAGTTGGCTTTTATTTTTGTAATGCAAGTGCCTGACTTTGGTTTGCTTGCAAAGACATCCACTTCAGAGAGGACTCTCCTCAATCACAATGCCAGCCATAGGTCTGGATAAAGCATTCAAAAGTGCCCACATTTGCCCTTGGCTCCTTTGTTTCAGAGACCTTGACTCTTTTTTTTTTTTCCTCTTCCGGGGTAAATACTTACCATCACATTTTAAATTCACCAATAAAATAAGCCTGTGACATTCTAGGCCCCCACCCTCAACCCCAATGAAAGAGAACCCCAGACCCTTGTACTGGCCCGCTTTCTCTCCCTACCCAGGATCTTTTTCATTTCCAGACTTGTAAGTAATAAACCTTCCCCCTCACCAAAGTTTCCTGATAGTTACCAGTGAGGTTTTCTTGAAATCATAGTAAGAATCACAAGGGCAAGTCCAGTAACAACATTGGTTATCAATAGGCTAGGATAGGCACACAACACACAAGTAGAAGGTTGGTTAAGAACTCAAAACTATCACTGCCCCTGCTTCAGAGTAAACCTTCAAAGTACAAGCTAGCCAGGCATCTGTGGGTAGAGCACAGATGGCCCAGGCTATGAGAAAAATGCATGACAGTTTTGTGATGGCATGACAATAAATATTTGTACATTTAGCAGAATTTAATCTGAGTGTTGCTTTCATCGTGCAAACTCATTGATTGCAACCCCATGGTTGTGGAAGGGGCAGGGCAGTATGTGCACTATAGTCCACTTACCTGGAACCAAAAGAGACTACGGAAATTTACCCAAAGAATCTATTACTAAAAGTCAAATTTGCATAGGCCAGTTAACCACAGTGATTTCACAGTATTCTGCTGAGAAATCTAGAAGGACTTCTGTTAATTTCAACTACACATTCCCCTTCTCTGGTAAAAGACCTTTTTCCTTTGGGGGGGGGGTGGAGGGCAGTCTTGCTCTCCTTTTAGTCTATTTGTTGGAGATGCCCTGACCCCACCACCTTCACCTTCAGGTATGTCTACATAACCACTGGGGATCTACATCCTGCCAGGTCCAATTAGAAGCAACCTGTGGTGGTGGGGGGGGGGGGGTTGCTAGAATAATTAGAAAGCAATAACGTGGATTTACAAGCAAAAGGACAAAGCTCTGCTGGGCCACAATGGACAGGGGGGTTGCATAGAGGAAAGGGGAAAGAGAGTTTGATTTCCAATATTCTTAAGTACAGGTGTTTGGGCTCACCAGGACCCAATACGAATGCTCCCCTTAAACTTCTCAATTATGTGAGCCAATAAAAATTCCCTCCCTTTATATTTTAAGGGAGACTGGAGTTGTGTTTCTATCACTAGAAACCGAAAGAGTGCCAACTAATGTATCCCTTCTTCATTTCACTCCCTAAAGTTTGCAGCATGAAGTTCCAATTTGGCACCTTAGCCCTTTCCCCGCACAATCTAGATGAGAGCCCCTCTGCAGCTTTATCTCCCATAAATACTAGGTCTTCAATCTCACCACTGCTTGAAAAAGACAGGGGTGTTGAAACCTTTCTCATGACATTGCTCTTCACTGGAACATGTTCCTGTGTAAATTCTACTTTTTCTTAAAGACCCTGCAGAGCATACACCCTCTTTTTAAAATCTTCTCAAACATCCCCTCCTCTAGAGAGTGCCTCAGGTTTTCCTCAAATGCTGTGAAGCTTTCATGGTATACATACAGAATTACTTAAAGTAAATTCTACACAAACAGTATACAACGGCCATGTTTTAAACAAATAAACCTTGTTGGAGTGCAAGGCTGAATGCGCAGGGAAAGAGAAAGATGCACAGGAACTGGCAGGAATCTATCACAGGAATCCTGCAGTGAGATGACAAAGGCCTGTCTCAAAAGAATGACAAAAGAAGAACCAGTTAAAAGACTCAGGGGGATTGATGAGATTGGTGGCAGATTGCCAGGCTGGCTGAAATAGCTTAATAAAGATATAGCATCAAAAAGCAGGTCTCCTGAATCTTGTATTATTGTTACCCTGGTATAATCATACCAGACAATCAGAATTAATTTTTTTCACATGTTAATGGATAATAAATTAGGAATTTCCTTCAAGGAAACGAATGATTGGATTTTGTAAAATACATAGGACTACAGTTTTATCTTTGTTATTTAAATTGCTATGGTCTCTAAGTTGGCATTTTGCCAGAATTGGCACAAAAGTAGATAAAAAGGGCAATGATATCGGAGACATTAAAATGAATACTAAGTATTTCAAACCTAAGGGACATTATTATATTAAATGACCTAGCATATGACATCTATAAAAAGATACATAACATTATGACATACATATAAATGTTTTATTTGGAGTTTAAACCTGTGTTAACTGTTCCCAAGAAGAATTTCATTTATTAGTAGAATGTTTTAGATATTTGCAAATATTTGTAATCATGACAGAAATATTTTTGGCAAAAAAAATTAACAATTAGCATTTAGGGAAGAATTTGTTTGAATTAGTTTAGAAATGGAAATAGGTTATTCTGTTTTCCTGCACATGTTTTTAAGACTTTAGGGGCGCCTGGGTGGCTTGGTCGGTTAAGCGTCTGACTTCGGCTCAGGTCATGATCTCACGGCCTGTGGGTTCAAGCCCCGCGTCATGCTCTGTGCTGGCCGCTCAGAGCCTGCAGCCTGTTTCAGATTCTGTGTCTCCCTCTGTCTCTGCCCCTCCCCTGTTCATGCTCTGTCTCTCTCTGTCTCAAAAATAAATAAACGTTGAAAAAAAAATTAAAAAAAAAAGACTTTATTTTTTAAGTAGTCTCTATCCTCAAAGTGGGGCTTGCACTTAGGACTCCTAGATCAAGAGTCACATGCTCTGCCAGCCAAATGCCCCATTTTTAACACTATTTCAACACGTACTGTTGAAACGTGTCAGTTCTCATTTCTGATATTTCCCATTGCAGAACCCACCAGGACCCCCTGCTGCTCCATGTGGAACCCCTACAGCTGTGCTGTTGCTCTCAGAATGTTGTGCCTTTTAGAAAAGAGGGTAGTCCCTTCTCTGTGTGTCAGGCAGAGGCTGTGAGCTGTTGTGTCCCCCTAACCCTGATCTGCTTGGCCCTACAAGGTGCATTTTGAGTCATTCCTGTTCACTGTGCCATTCCTGCTCTATCTTATCTCGTGTCTTAATGATGTGCCTAGAGACAAGACATCCAGTTAAAGCAGTAGCAGATGTACATTAAGGACTCCGGAGAAATGTGTTTGGTGAACAACTGCCTTCTATCAGAAGTTCCAAACAAGTGTGGCATTAACAAAGGCAAGAACATCGAGTGGTAGGAGCTGATGGTACTAGTAAAGGGGTATTTGGGTTCTTTACTACTGCTTACATATTAACATGTTCTTTATGCATATAAGCTGTGGCTAGAGTATAATTTAGAATATTTAAGATCATCCCACATTACCTTGAGTGATTTTTAGAAAAACACATTTAAGTGTCCAAACTTATGGCATCAATTTATAAGTCTTTAAAAATGTGATTTTGGATCTCTATCTACATGCCTGATGTTACCGCTTTTTGAGAGAT
Organism: Panthera uncia; assembly: GCF_023721935.1. Classification (NCBI taxonomy): domain Eukaryota; kingdom Metazoa; phylum Chordata; class Mammalia; order Carnivora; family Felidae; genus Panthera; species Panthera uncia. The sequence continues at coordinate 80,604,666 of NW_026057580.1, read as the reverse complement.
GACTGACAACATAATGAATCTTGGTACCTTACATTGTTCTTTTAAATAAAAAAAATCACCATTTCCAAAAGGAACTGTGCAATATATCTGCTTTGGGTCAAGAAGGGATATCATAATTAATCTGTGAGCAATGAAAAGGGTTTGGGGAGAAAGTCTAATCATGAATTCATTCTACCTACCTGGCTAACGCAATGTTCCAAATGGAGCCACTCATCTTTGTGTCTTTATAACTTACGTCAGAGCTTAAGCTGGTTCAGCAAGCCGGCAGAACTTTGCTCAAAGCTTAGAACGCAGTGTGGGCAGTTCCAACCCTGCCAAAATCTATTTATAATCCATATGAAGCCCCTTCTCATTCTCAGTGGATCTGCAAATTCAAATACAGTATAATACAGCAAGGGTTGCCAATTCTCTCTCACTAAATTGTGTTCGCAACTGCTCTTCTCAATCTTCTTGCAATAAGCAGAAAAGAAGTTTAGCAATTTCTTCTGGAGGGAGCAAAGGTAAATGAGAAGGAATACTGTAGCCAGGCCAGATTTTAAACTACCTTAAACGTCAGACTAAGGCAGGCAGAGCTTGTGCTCCAGGGCCAAAGCAGATTTATGGGAGAATATTTTGGTAAGGACACACAGGGTGAACTATGGGTTAGGATAATACTTTTTTTTAAATAATTCAGGAAAAAAAATAAAAGTCTTAATTAGGTGGGTATTAGGAAAAATAAAAGGGACAGATAGAATAAATTAAACAAATAGGAAGACTTGGTTACTTATAATTTCTTCAGTGATCTAGTACCAACACAAAGCTCTCTATGTCTTTATAGACTATCCATTTGACTCAAATTATGCTATTGTTTTAGTGTTTGTCCTCGATCCCCAATCATATTACAGTCTCAGGATGTCCATAATATTCAGGCCTAGGATGGCCTGGAACACTAATTCAGAGGGTGCCCCAAAAGGTGTTTCCCCCCACATTCTGCCTCCAACAGTAATGATAAAGAGAACTTGATTATTGTTCTATATGAACTTTTCTGGAAATAAAATCTGAAGATATACCCTTTTTTAACTAGTATCTTTCAAGCGTGAATTTGTCACTATATCACTTTTGTGTAGTGCTCAGATGCAACCCTCAGGTTCAATAAATGTTGAATGAATAAACTGCATAAAATTATATTCAAACTAACACCAATTATGATTCAATGGAGAAATACCAACATGATCACAATATATGACAAATAATATTTTTTCCTTTGAGTAACCCTTATTTGAGATGTTCACTTATGCTCACATATGTAATATAACTGGCACCTAGCATCTTACATATTCTGTTTAGAAAGTGATATAGAGGAGCCTGGGTGGCTCAGTTAAGCATCCGACTTTGGGTCAGGTCATAATCTCACGGTTCATGAGTTCAAACCCCTCATAGGGCTGTCTGCTGTCAGCACAGAGCCCGCTTCCCGTTCTCTGTCTCCCTCCCCCTCTGACCCTCCCTGCTTGCACTTTCTTTCTCTCAAAAATAAATGTTAAAAAAATAGAAAGTGATACAAATACTGATTTATACTACTTATTTCTTTTAAAATTCGTTTGATTTCTATGTGTAGAATTCATTGTTTACCATTCTAAGCAACAAACCCTTAAAAATTTGTCAATTTAGGTCTTTAGGAAGCTAATGAGAATTTAAGTGCTGATACCCCTATGCATTTGTCTATATATATTTAGTTGGAACATTAATGGCATATTTTTAGAAAATACATTGATTCATTATTTTTTAGAGAAACAAGATGTCTGAATGAAAAGCAGTGTATGAGATTCTGCTATGTGGGCAGATGTCAATTTAAGAAATAATATATTACTTTTTCCTATTGGCTATTCTTGAAAGTCTTTGTATGAAAATGAGTTAAATCTTGACCTTCATAGTTCTGAATAACTTCATTTCATGGAGTTGATCTCACTAGCTCAGATCTACAACAAAATTGGTCATCTCGTTTTTCACTTTCTCTATGTAGATACAGCTTTAGTCAGTCACAGTTATCAAAATTGAATAGTTTTTTAAACAGACTAATTTCTAATAGACATTCAAAAGCCATTCCCTTAAGTGGAAATGAAGGAAAAATAAAATTTGTAAAGCAAAATTACTGCAACAGAAACAAACAAACAAAAAAGGATTATAATGGAAGTTTCTCAGCATCACTAGATGGCATCTCCAATCTGGCCTGGTCCAGATCATTCTGAAAAGAAGTTTCATCACATGCTACTGCTATTGAAAGTAAGTCATGGGCTATTTTAATATTCTGAACATCTACTTTGTGCCAGGCTTTGTACTCAGTACCTGTGATTCAGTGTTTACTTCAATGATAAATAAGCAGTGTATGGATTTTAGACTGTACTAGAGCAGAGAGACAATTACCCAAGGAATCACACTATAATGAGAAGGGACACTTCATAGCAATGCCACTGATGATAATTGTATGGTCTTCTTTGTATGAGCTGGAGCTCCTTTCCTAATGAACAACAAAAACAACTAATAACACAATTTAGCCTGCCAATGTAAAAACAAAACAAAACAAAAAACCAAAGACAAAAACAAACCAAAAGGCCTCTTGGCGGTTTAAAGGTGTTTGGGTTAAAAAAGATGTAAAACCCATCACCTAGTGATAATAACATGCTTACTGTCTTAAAAGCTATAAATCCTACAGAGTATTCTTTAGGAAATAACTTAAGAACCCAGATTCCTAGACACATGGGGGGAACAGACAGAATCTATGGAGTTGAAGTAAAAAGGAAAAGAGATGATGAGTCTGTCTTCTTTCTTCATCTGGCTTCATGGAATTTAAATTGTTCCCCACACTAAAATCTGAAGCATTTACAGAGTAGATTTGGTAGTTGCCAAATTTCTGGAATAATCTCATTCTTTTTATCTTCACTCCTGAGGCTTTTGTTGCAGCCGAGTAAAAGCTGATGAATTCCAAGGTAAATACAAGACAAATATTCTCTCCTGGAACTTCAGTTGATTATTCTCACTTTTGACTCATTTGCATTTATTAAAATTCAAGTTCTGGGCACTACATTTTGTCTGTGGACTTTTTGCTTTAATTAACAAAGTAGATGTACGTGTAGCAACAATTGAAATTGTGTCTCTTAAGGACAGAGAAGTATTCCTTATTATTCTGTCCTTACCAAGCCATCAGTTACCACTTTGATGTTGCTAAGAAAGTAGCTTTTTGAAATAGGAGATGTTAAGGACATCAGGGTTTTTGCTTGTTTTGTTTATTAACCAGGTTCCTAGAAATCTTATGATGGCATTCTACTAAGAATGCCTGCACAGTGTATTTTAAAGAAATTTAGAATTAAAGAATTATATTAACAAAATAGTATGTGAAACACTACTGAAATGCTGATAGATCCATTTGAATCATACTTAAAGTCACTGGCAGCAATTAAATATAGACAGACACAGACACAGAGGCAGAAATTTCAAGCACCCCACCAGGTGAAGCTCTAACATGCCCACATTTCTCTAATGTGCTAATGGGAGAGATATAGTCTCTAGCCTCCCATTTCCCACAAGTAAAGTCTGTGTCTAAGAGAGACAACCCTATGGAAGCAATGTTTAAGCGTTACCTTAAGCTAGTGAGCACTCATGATAAAATAAAAGCAGTGCTGTGTTTCAACAACTCTAAGGTGACTATTTTTCACATTTTAACATCGTCGAAATCGGGATGAGCCTTCAGTTTACGACAAGTTGTACTTTAATTGGAAGTATTTTTCCTTTCATAGTGGTATACTGAACATAATGCATCTCTGAATTGATGACACCTTAGAAGGGATGAAATATGATTGCTCTCAACCTGGACAGATTTCAGTTATGGTAGCAACAAACATTAGAAATACAGAGGGTCAAATGGAAGCCCTGTGGATTTCCTCTGAATAGAGATGAAGCAGAAGAGTTTTTCTGCCCACAAGCCAGGCTGGTCCTAGACACATGCTGTCCTTTATAGTGCACCTGCACAAATAGGTAACACTGTCTGCTGTAACAGCACCTTCTAATAGAAATGCCAGGATCTCATTTTCATAAATAATGCAAGCACTAGGGCTATTTTACCTTGATTGCTTGTTCTCCATTCTCCAAAGCCTATAGCTTATACCCAAATGATGTAACCTTACCATTTGCATTAATTCATGGATTTGAAACCAACCCTCTACAAGTTCCCTGGGGTAGTTTAGTTTCATTTGTATGCATGTAAATAGCATCAAGGCTGACATAAAAATTAATGAACTATTTACTTTAGGAGCCTATGCCCAGCTCATAACAACAACACAAAAGGCAAATGCTTAAGTTTATTAAAATAAAATGAAAGGTATAAAGTCTTAAATAATGAAGATTGTGTCAAAAAATTGATAGCATTTAGTTTTTAAAAATGTAAACTAAAAGCAAACTTAACATAAATTGTAGAGCATTCATTTTAGTTTTTTGATACCATCAACCTCACCGAAACATAGTCTGATTCTGGAACCACCATGGCGTTCAGGAAGCAATCTGGTATCACCTCAAACCAACAGGAACAAGGGTCATTCAAAAAGGACTTAGGGTTGGGGCGCCTGGGTGGCGCAGTCGGTTAAGCGTCCGACTTCAGCCAGGTCACGATCTCGCGGTCCGTGAGTTCGAGCCCCGCGTCGGGCTCTGGGCTGATGGCTCGGAGCCTGGAGCTTGTTTCCGATTCTGTGTCTCCCTCTCTCTCTCTGCCCCTCCCCCGTTCATGCTATGTCTCTCTCTGTCCCAAAAATAAATAAAAAACGTTGAAAAAAAAAAAAAAAAAAAAAGGACTTAGGGTTTAGGCCAGGGATGACCAAACTTTTTAAGACTGCCTTTATTTAGGAATAATACCTGTTACCATTGTTATAGCCCTGATTATAAAATGTGGTAGAAACATGTTCACATGTTTGATGCGTATTTGACTATATAGTCCTCAAAGACAAGAACTGTCTAATTTGACCATGACTCTTTATAATACTTTCCAGGGGCCTCTGGGTGGCTCAGGTCATGATCTCACAGTTCGTGAGTTCGGGCCCCATGTCAGACTGTGCTGACAGCTCAGAGCCTGGATGGAGCCTGCTTCAGATTTGGTGTCTCCCTCTTTCACTCTCCCTGTCCCTCCCCTGTTCGTACTCTATCTCTTTGTCTCCCTCTCAGAAATAAACAAACATTAAAAAAAAAATTAAATACTTTCCAATAGATGTCATTGCCAGTATCCTGTAAGAATTAACCTTCAATTTGCTAGTCTGACCCATGATAATTCTGTGGAACTTCCCACATTGCTCCCTCAATGCAGCTTTAACCAGGTTATCCTGATGCTGATTTTACTAGATACATTTTGATTTCAGGGTCTAGATTTAGCTCTAATTTTGAAGTTGTTGAGATTTCCGTTTCTCCCCCCAGGATTTTCATTGTGAAGCATCTAACACAGAATAGCTTTCTCCAATTCTAATTGTTCTAGAGAACCAAATGGTCAAGAGCCAAACTTCACCCCAAAGAATTCATATTTTCCTTTGTCTAATTTGACATTGCCTACATATTCTTATTAATCTTTAGTATGTAATACCATACAGAAAGATACTCTGTAAGAATACATAGATACCTATTATTCCCTTGGGGCATTTCTTATATGTAAAAGGAAAATGCAAAACTGAGAAACTCATATTAAATAATCTGTTGATACCAACATATTTTTTGGTAGATTGCCTCCCCCCCATTTTTGTTATAATGAGCCAAAGCCAAACCAATTTGAGTCACTAAGAAGCAAAACCTACAGCTCTAATTAACATACAATGTGTTTGATAAAAATATAAATAGCAAGAGACAAAGAAATTTACATATGGTGTGGAATGTGGAAGGAACTGGGACTAGATCTACACACAACTGGCATCATTCCATTGGAAAAGAAAACCTAGAGGGGCCAAAAAACAAACTGCTTCAACAAAGAACAATAGACTCCAGCTAGTGACACATCCTGGTTCACAGAAGAACTTAGTATCCACTTTGCAAAATCCTTTCTTGTTCTACATAAGATCATTCACTGCCTCAATGTAATTTGTTAAGAGGGGCTGGTTGATAAGACCATTGTGAACTGACACTTAGCCAAGACAGTTGGCTATGCCTATCACCTGGAGGCCACTTGAATGTTACAAGAACAGCAGACCTGATGTTTCTGGATTCCTACCACATGGTACAGCTATAAATGGGTAGCAATGAATTAGATGAAATATGTTTTATAGGCTAGTTCCATTTGGCCATGTTTATAGAGAACAGTCACAGGAATATCACAGGAGAAAATGCTTGAAATAGATTGTATTTAATGCATGGTATCTAGGAAAGCTAGAGTTACTTATTATAAAACACGTCAGCCTAAAATAAATAGCATCTTATTCAAGTGCCTTAATATGATTATTTTCTGATCATGCATTATGTTAATAGTTGATAAAATGGTTGCTGTAAGCTGACAGTTGCTATGCATCAGATATGCACAGTTCAATTACAGCAAATCTCCAATATCTTTTTAAGGAAAAAAATACATAAATTTGGAACAAAATACAAGTCTGTATTTCTAAATAACTCTTTCAAATGATGGTACCAAAATGTATTCACAACTAAAATGCTCTGTTTCTGTTCATACATAGAATAATTGTATTTTACCATTTTAGTAAGGTAAAATTACCTGTCAAAGTACTCATGTGCTGAAATGAAGCTCAAATGGCTTCTTAATCAGAATAAATGTCTTTTAAGAAACAAAGAGTTTCAAAATTTGACAAGTTATACTTTCTAAGAAATTTCCTACATTTGCTAATCTCAAATAATGAAGGAGTCTGGATTTAAAGGGATTTAATGAGAAACAATTTATAATCTATGTCAGTAAAAGCAAGGAATTTTCAGACATCTCAGATAAATAAGGCCAAGGCATGTATCACTGAAATCTGGAAAAGATTATATTTAAGACTTTACCAGTAGATAATCTGAAATTCTTTCATAAAATGTTACTTTCAACCTTTAAACATTCAAGTTGGAAAATAGTTTGTTTTTCTTTAGACATTAATATTGAGATACTACAAACTTATTGGCTGGAAACTAAACACTAGTTACCAAGAATACCACTTTCTTGAATAGAAAATAACCTGCAATTTAAGAGTACAATGGCAGGAATGTCTGGGCAGCTCAGTCTGGTAAATGTCTGAGTCTTGGTTGCAGCTCAGGTCATGATCTCACAGTTGGGAGATCAAGCCCCACATCAGGCTCTATGGGCTCTCCACTGGACCTGGAGCCTGCTTGAGATTCTCTCTCCCTTTCCCTCTGCCTCTTCCCTATGCATGCATGTGCTCACATTCTCTCTCTAAAAAAATAAAAAAAATAAAAAAGTAAGCAGTAAACATTAATGGGAACAAGTCCAGAGGGCCTTAATAAGAAAAAATAAGAGAAAAATAGTTTTGTTTGCCATTTGCCCACATAGACCTGAGATTTATTCTATTTCTCACTATAAAAAAGGTACAAATCAATGCAAGTAAGAAAGGGGAATAAAAGGAAGAAAGGAAAATAGGAAGAAGAAAGGATGGATTAAAAATAACTGGAAACTTAGGGGCGCCTGGGCTCAGTCAGTTGGGCATCCGACTTCGGCTCAGGTCTTGATCTTACAGCTCTTCAGTTTGAGCCCCACGTTGGGCTCTGTGCTGACAGCTCAGAGCCTGGAGACTGCTTGGGATTCTGTGTCTCCCTCCCTCTCCACCCTTCCCCCACTCATGTTCAGTCTCTTTCTCTCTCTCTCAAAAATAAATAGGCATTTAAAAAAAATAAGTGAACATTTAATAAAAGGCTTCTATAGTTTATTGTTTTCCCTTCTACACACCCTTTTGTTTCTTCAAATATGCTCAAGATACAAGCTTTTACAGATTTTATACCTAGATCTCACTGATTCATGAAGAATGTAATGAAAAGTGAAACTTTCCCATTTACCAAGATTACAAACTAGTTTCCTGAAAAAAATCAAATAAATTCATCTGAGTATATTTGGTACTTGACTCCATAGATTTTATGAGAGCTTTGTTAAAATACCAACAAGCATGACAATAATAATGAATGGCAGAGATACAATGTACACTCAGTCAACTGGTTATAGCAGAAACTTCCAATTTTTTTTAAATAACCCATCTGTGGATTTTTAGTAACTATTAAAGCATCTACCAAGAAAATTCTTGAGGCTTATAAATAAAATCTTTCTGTAAATTTACAAAAACAAAGTTAGCAATGTTTTAATGCCTTTACAGCAAAGATAGCTATTTTGGACTATTATCTGATGGAGCTGATTACATCAAAAGGGCCAATTCATCTGACTACTCATTAATTTCTGGTCACATTTAAATTGCATCATCTTTAAAATATTGATTTCAGTATTAAGGGGCTAGTGAAAGGGGCTGAAAGAGAATTTATTGTTTTTGAGCAATTCTGCCTACCATGCTTGGTGCCTTACATAAATTATTTGATTTATCCCTCAGGAAATCCCTTACATGGACAAGAATTAACTATTTTTTTTTTTTTTTTTTTTACTCATCAGGAAACTAGTTCACACAGTTCAGCTGTGGAGGAGGGATTCTGTCTGCTTCTAAAGGCCAAGTTCTCTGTTATTCTCTCCCATTTCCAAAGATTTTGCTTGGAAGTTCCCTGTCACCCTTTGTCACCTGGTTGGCTCCCCCTCCTCCTTGGTGGCTATGATGCCTACCTCCATCATGCCATTTGCTGAATCTCTTGAATTCATCTCCCCCAGGGGAATGTGAGGTCCTTGAGTGCAGGATTCTTGTCTTTTTTCATTTGGGTTCCCAGCCTTGCCAATAGGATCTGGCACATGGTAAACATTCACCAAATGTTAACAGAACTCACCAAATTCCCTTCTGCATCTTGTACATTTTATTTAGAGACCTTAAAAAAAAGTATTTGAGTTCTATTAAGTTGATCCTTCCTTATGCTTGATTTACACCTCAGAAAGTAGGCATAACATTTAGCTCTTGCACAAATATGTCAAAATACAAAACAAAGGCAAAGTGTAAGGTTTCTTAGGACCTTGTTATTAAAAAGCAGACTAACAGTTAACTGGTTTTACAGCAGGAACATATAGGACACACCTTGGTAAAAGGTTTGGCTCTTTTATATGAAGGGAGATCATCAGGGACTCATTTGGTTGCAGCCTATTGGAGGACAGTGGGGAAGGACACAAGAGGGTGACTGTTGTAACTGGACTATGTTTTTCTCCCCAGTTTAAGTGGAGAGCTTACTGACCTCTGGGGAAAGTGTCCTGAGCCTTACTATTTGCTTACAGAGCAACTGAGCATGACCTACAATAAAGTGGTAAATTATGTCTAGATCAGACACTCTAATCTTCCACTCCTTTTTGAGCTAGAGAAAGCATAGAAGTGTTTCCTCCCCAAGGCAAAATGGAGAGGAAAAAGAATTCTTCCCTTCCACACACTATAGTAAATATTTGAAGAAGTTTAGGATCAAATTGATTTTTAAAACAAACAAAAACAAAACATCCTTTCTAAGCACTATTCTCAGTCCCCAGAGGTATGCTGAGCAGGTTGGTGGATGGGCCTTGAGAAGCTGAAGAAAAAAAAAAAAAAAAAATATATATATATATATATATATATATATATATATATATGTAATCAATAGATAGATACATAGACTAGACATCTATCTTTGGTGTCTTTGTCCCTCTTCCTTCTCCAAACTGAGGTTTATTTCAGGGAGCCCTCTGGGCAGAACAACCAAATTTAATGCCACTCTTGCCCAAGAACAAGCATTCTAGTTTCAACAGAAAACTCTCCAACAATCTGAAGTCTCTGAGGAAGTAGCAGAGGAGGACTGTGGGTAATCGGGCTCTGTATCTAAACTCTCCACTTGGCCAAGACAAAGTAAGTTTTATTAGCCATTTCAATACCATGGAAGGTCACCCAAATTATAACTTTCACTAAAATTAGCTTACTGCACAGCTATAATACATTTCAACCGCTGCACAGCTCTATTGGAAAAGGAATGAAATTCTTTCATAATTCAGAAATATCACAAGAATTACTTTCAATGTGATCCTTAATACAAAATGGACACTTAGCAGTATAACTGAGGGCAGGCACATGAACATAAAGGATGTCCTTTGGAAAAATACTGGAATATAAAACCTTATATGAATCATAAATAAAATTTACAAGCAATGTAACTCTGGGGAGAATGCATACTGGATATGGATCACTCTAGAGGCACTGATTGTCAAAATAACTACCTATTTGGCTTTCATTTAATCAGGAGCATTGATATTGTCAACAGCAAGAGTCAACCTTTAAAGGTTTTATTTAAGGATACTTAAGTAAGCAGATTGGATATATTGGATACATATATATATATATATGTCTTTCACTGACATCCAATCTGCTTACTGTATATATATATATACAGTTTCAAAATATTAAAGAACATTATATATTAACTTTTATAATTTTTTCAAAATATTAAAGAACATTATATATTAACTTTTATAATTTTTTAAAGTTTATTTATTTTGACGGGGGAGACAGGGAGAGAAAGAACACATGCAAGGAGGGGACAGGCAGAGAGGAGGAGAAATAAAATCCCAAGCAGTCTCTGCTGACAGCACAGAGCCCCGGAGCTCAACGCAGGGCTCAATCCCATGACCCTGAGATCATGACCTGAGTCAAAATCATGAGTCGGACATTTAACTGACTGAGCCACCCAGGCACCTCTCACTGTTATACATTTTTAAGATTGATAGTTTACTGCTGATTTTCATCTAATGCTGGTCAGACTGCTGAACTGAATAGCTGTTACCATACTGATTCCCTTAAAACTATAATCAAAATGAGTTTCGTATTCTAATTATATTACCACTTTTTATAATGAAGTGAATTAGATTAATTAGCACAGTATAACATTGACAGAAAATGATGGCAGAAATAGGTGTGAATACTTTTGTGCCTTAAAACCTCGACTAATAAAGTTAATAAATATGTACAACGATGGAGTTTTTATATGCCACAGGGTGTGCCAAGCTTGTTACGTAATTTATACTATTTGATCCTCACAACACAGATAGGTGCATTATTATCCCTGTTTCACCAGATGGGGAAAAAAGACTTAGAGAATGTATGCTCTTTGTCTGGTTCCTCAGAACTAGTAACCAGTAAAGCTGGACTTCAAACCCTGTTAGCAGGACAAAGATTATGGGCTCATGATAGTTTTGTTATGTAGCTTATTTTAGAGGCAAAGATCCTACAAGGGAATAGAGTAAAAACAAGAGACAGTGAACATGGCTGGAAGTAATGCCACTTAGCTCCCACTCATAAAGATCACCTTCTTTAGTCAGTTGACTTAGTCTAATAGGGTCATGCCAGCTTTGTTTCTTCCAGTCTCAGACTTGCCTGCCACTAAATGTTTCATGGTTGATCTGCATTAAGTGATTTCTGTTCATAAAGGCAATCCATGTGTTTTCTGTTATGTAGCTTTTCATAAGTTTCTATTTTGTCTTCAAATAATCATATTCAATGTCTTAAACTCAATAATGTCTCAATTTGATTGATTAGTATATGGGTTTGTATTACTTTACTTTTTCCACAAGAAGGAGTCAATATTTTATCAATCAACCCAAAATTCTTGATCAATATTTTAATATTGTCATCCATTAAGTCCAATAACTCTACTGTATTCCCTAATCAATTAATTATTCCACTCCCCTCAGATGTTATACATTTTTTTCTATTGTTTTCAACATCTGACATCTTGGAAACACCCCTCTTTCATTTTCAGAAGTTCTTTCATACTTTATAAGAGAACTATCCATTGTCCTAAGAAAACAGAGGAAACTTCCTTCTTCCAGTAGCACATTATTACCTACACTATAATATTATCCATTCCTTCTTCCTATTAGGATACAGAAGTATTGTTCCTTTGCCTATGGAAGATATGTTTTGCCTTCCCTCTCATGTACATCATTCTTTCCCTTGGGAGAAGAGAGAAGAAAACAAAAAGAATGTAGAATTGAGATCAGTGGAGAAGATCTCAACCTCTTCCCTGCCCCACTATCTTCCACACCTTTGTCTCCACCACTCATACTAGAAACCATTTTTAAAAAAAGATCTTTTTCTCATTTTTTTCCTCACTACTAAAGCATATAAAGGAACAAAACTAACCACAAAATACCACCTCCAAGTTTTAAGTCTATCTTATGGAAAATGAGGATTTTTCCTCTCCCTTTAAATTTTATGTCCCTGGATATATTTTAAGTTAAAAAAAATTCCAGTGGACATTTCATTCCTCATTTCACTTAATTGCTAAGCATCACATGGCAGTGTCTCCTCCTATTGTTTTGGAATCTCCATATGCTCCAGGCTTTCTTCTTTAACTATCCTTCTCAGGATCCTTCCAACCCATCTTCTCCTTCCCCACCATTTTTAAATATCTGAAGACATTGCTTCTGTCTACTCCACTCTCTGCCTACTCCATCTCATGCCTGCCTATGACTTCACATGCCATCTCTAGGTCATGGACTTCAAATGGCAGGACTAGTTCTAAAGTGAAGAACCCTTCAGCAAACATGGAAAGAAAGTATTTAGGTACTCATGAGCTTCTGTTAATGAAAATTATAATTGTAGAGTTTTAAACTGAATTAAACAAATTAACATTCCTAAGATATAAACAGGCTCAAAATCATCTTTCATTTATTTAAGAAATATTAACTTTGTTTCATTTCTTTATTACTATCCATACCATGTATTTTCACATTGTTACCAAAACATACCATATGTGTATACATGAAGCATTCTGGATATTACCATTAAATTGATGACTTGAAAGACACTGTACTTGCATTTAATGAAACATTTTACTATTGTTTTTCAAAACATTTTCCTGTTTGAAATCCAACTAGTTATTTCATTCAAACCATCCATTGAATGGATGGTATGTAAGAGCTTATCTAAAGTACAGCCAAGATCCAATCTAACATATGACCAAAACTTTGAGTCAACAACATCAGACATGTAAAAAACATCAAATGTTTGGAAGGATTAACGAGGGCTTCAGGAGTTCAGAGAAAAGAGAGTTAATGTGAATGTTAGAACGAACTGAGACCTGGACCCCTATACTAAACCCCCTACTGCAACACTGAGAAAGCCAGCTGTCACATGGATAGTCCTTTCTACAACAACGAAAATCTTCAAACTTAATGTACCCTTCTAAATAATTTTACAGAAATATGTACCCCTCCATATCTTGAGGTGGACATTTAATTTGTTTCATGCTAGATGTAATAAAGTTGTAGCATATTCAAAATATTGGTGTTTTGGAATAAAACTTACATACTTCTTTCAATGAATCTAGAGTCATCTAACTACTAAAGACAACTACAAGAGCAGGATCTTATTTACAACTGAACGTTTTACTTCATTCCCATTTCTTTTTGAACTCATATTTCCAACCCCACTGGATTTTATTCTAATGTAATATTTTTTATGATCTAAAGTATTTTTATTGATCATATTGCTCTACAACAAAAATATGTATGCCAAACTGACTTAAAAAATTCCTGATGACCATGTGACTCCAAGTGGGGGAAAAGAAAAGTTTCTTCTGGATTGAGTTATAATCAAAATTATTTGAAAAAACACAATTACCAAAACAAATATACTTAAAATTGTGATGAATAAATAGCATTAAATAAATACCAATTACTAGAAATTAATTTCTTAATAAGATGGATAGAGTTGACTTTTTTTCCCCATTTATTTCATGTATGCCATGGGTGACTATTAGTTAGTTATAAAAGGAAACAGGGCCCAGCATTAATTTTCTTCAACCTTTTTTAGTTTGTTTTGTTTCTATTACTGTAACTGGAGATTTTGCTCATGTAAATAAACAGATGAAAATGGAAGAAATTCCTTCTATTATAGCAATGTCACTCAATTCTTCAAACTCCTAAGTTATATGTCAAAAGTCAGTAATCTTTCATCAAAAATTATTTTAATCACATATTGGCTGACAACTCTATTAGGCCCTACTGCAACTCTGTTTACAGAATTATAAATGACCTGACTTGCAAACGAATTTGTTACCCAGTATATCAGAGCCATTTTATCTATCAGTACTACAACCAAACAGCCAAATGGTCTTTATCATTTCTTTTTTGTATCCTCAAAGCATGGAGTCCATATACCAGTGGGACATCCTCATATTAACCCCAAGGATATGCACACTCCAATTTAAAGTCTACTACACAATAGCATGATGGCCATTTATATTGCATTTAGATATGTTCCAGTTTCCTAAAAGTATACAAGTAAAAATAGAGCACATCGTAAATATGAATCAAATAACTTTAAAAGAAATAAATCCCATAAGTGATATAAATAAATCCCATATGTGATATAAATCACATATATACACCCTTAATGATTCAAATATCTATGGCAATCTATTCAGTTTAATACAAATTATGTAGAAATCTACCAAAGAATGCCAGGATTTGTTTTATTTTCCTCAACAAATTGTATTAACCAAACAAGGCAAAGCATTATTAGTAATACTCATTAATCCATTCATTTTTAATTTCTGGAAAACAACCAGAAGATTTATGTCCTTAGGTGGGTTCTGAGAAATAGAAACTTGGCTCAAACCTAAACATTTCCTGGCTACGGACACCATTTCTTAAAGAGTTACAGGGAATTAAGAAAGCAGCCAAGTACTTAAAGCAAGTGTTGAGCAGTTTTCCAGCTTGAGGAGGCTGCAAGCTGAGGCTTTCCTTGTTCTGTGGTTAAGTCCATAGAACTCACACAACCAGCTACACTCAATGTAGCCAAGAGTACCACCAAACTATGCTTGGTTTCTTGTATCAAAAACACAACCTCTAAAACCCCCCAAAAATACGTGTTAATTTTTATTTGTTGAATGTAGCTCCTTTAGGGTGTTTAAATAAATAAATAAATAAACAAATAAACAAACAAATAAATAAATAAATAAAACACATACATATATATGTATACATACATATGTATGTATATATATGTATGTGTGTATATATATTATGTAATATATATATTATGTATATATATTTTTATATTTTTTGTCATGAGATTAATTTGTATGGGAAATTTTATTAAGAATGAAAAGGAAAGAAATAACTAAGAAATAAGAGCCTGTATAGCCTTTGCTAGGCACTGAAATCATAATGAAAACAGCTTATATTTTTAATTCATGAATTAATATCTTTCTATGCTTCCCCCCCCTCCCTACTTTCCATGTAGGAATTAAAGCAAGGCTTATTTATACACCATATCAAATAAAAAGTGATGCTCACTGATGAAGCAAAGTAGTGACAGATTTCTCATTCCTTGCTTTGAAGTCAGCTTAATATATTACACAGTCCACTCACTCCTTTTTTAAAAATGTTTATTTATTTTGAGAAAGGGGGTGAGAGAGGTGAAGAGAGGGAGAGAGAATCCCAAGCAGGTTCTGTGTTGTCAGCACAGAGCCCGACGCATGTTCGATCTCACAAACCCCGATGCATGTTCAATCTCACAAACGGTGAGAACATCAACCTGAGCCAAGATCAAAAACCTGACGCTTATTCCATCAAGCCACCCAGGCACCCCTCATTCACTCTCCTTCAATGAGCTGGTATGCAGCCTTCTACAGTGATACTCAATGGCCCACACCCTTGTATAATCATCTCTATCTTTGGTATGAAAGACACCTGTGAATAGATGGACTCTTATTCCTGTAACTAGGTTATTGGTACCACTGACTTTAAGAAAGCATGAGTCTCGGGGCACCTGGGTGGCTAGGTCGATTAAACACCCAGCTTTGGCTCAGGTCATGATCTCACAGTTCACAAGTTCAAGCCCCACAGCAGGGTCTGTACTGACAGTGTGGAGCCTGCTTGGGATTCTCTCTCCCTCTCTCTCTGCCCCCCCCCCCACTAGTGTTCTCTATCTCAAAATAAATAAAACTTTAAAAATATATATTTAAAATAAAGCATGAGTCTCGTCAGTGGGCGTACCCAAACACATGAGCCCCTTAACTCTAGATGGAGACCTCAGAGGAAAAAGAGAAAGTCAGAAATTTGAATAAGAGGAAATTTCACTGTCACTGGCTGTTATGACAGAGAGGGCCACTGGACAATGAATGCAGGTTGTCTCTAAAATATGAGAGGAGCTCTGACTAAAAGCCAGAAAGGAGATAAAACTCTTCAGCCCTCTAATTGCCAGAAATTGAACTCTGCCACAATCACATGAACTTGGAAAAGGATCTGAGTTCAGATGATAATGCAGCCCAGCTGATCCTATTTTTTTTTAGCTTTGTGAGACTCTGAGTTGAAAAACCAGCCTCATCGGGCTAATCTTCTTACCTACAGAACTGAGCTAAAGAACAGGTGTTTTAAAGCATTGGTGGTTTGCAAACTTGCCATACTCAGAGGGCAAGGAGAGACCAAAGAAAAACACAGAACACTCCAGATTAGCAGATGGCAGGTTTAGTAAGCAAGAAAACTTCCACATGAGACTTGTCTTGGGTGGCCACAAGATGAGTGGATTTCTATGTCTGCCTGCCAGAATCTTAAAAATCTATACAGAGGCCTTGACTGGTTTCAGCTACATGTGTGGTACAGATGGGCTCAACAGCATGTTACTCTTTCAAGGCTACATCCCTGGAATATCTCCCATGTGGGAACCGTGAGCAGAATGTACATTCCAAAGTCAGGAGAGAGGGTAAAGAGAGGTCCCATTGCCCAGGTCTTAGCTCCAGGGTCAACTAGCAGTCATGCATTCTTGACGACCTCTTCCAACAGGCACTAAGTTTGTGGTAATTTGTTATATGGCGAAAGAAAACTAATATATATGTATTCCACAAACAGATAATTAGGGACATTCGAACATCTTCAAAAAGCCAAAAAGCGTACTACCTCTCCCTCTACCTGTCCAAAATTATACGTACATTGTCTATTTACTACTGTTTTGGGCTCATTATTGTAACAAAAAGACCACCAGTGTCCACTCAAATGGAAAAAAAAAAAAAAAAACCTTACTTGATGGAAACCAAGAATTGAAGCTATAATACATTTGACAAATGAGATATAAAAGGGCATGATTCTCTACTTCCCTTTTTTATTCTGTTTATTGAGTTTCTGAACTATAAGTGAAATACTCTATGCACCATGCTTATACATACATTTTCATTTAACTACCATGACTTTGGAATGAAGTACATCCTCATTTCATAGATTAGAAAACTGAGAGTCCAAGAAATTTACGTTTATCTTTAATACATTTAATGTTATTGTAGGGAAGGAAAATCCTTATCTCTACCATTCAAGGTCTTCCAGCTGGACTAAGAATTAAATTTAAATGAGACAGATAAATAGGAGGAAAAAAAAACAGTTTTATTACCTGCACATAAAGGCCCACCAATAATGAAACTAAGACCTAAAAAAATAACGCAGGCAGGCAGTTTTTATACATTTTAGACAGACAATAAATGTATGAGGGATTCACAGGACCCAGAAAACAGATGTTTGGGAGCTTTAATTCGCAGGAATTCTAAGTGGAATCTGGGCTGATGTAGTGATTAGAAAAAAGTAACAAGGTTTGTTTGTACAGTTCTCTCAGCTTTAAAGTCCCTATTTATGGTGACAGGACATCTTTTTACTTCTCAGTATAGTGAGGGTATTTTTCATAGGGAAAATTTGTTTCCTGCTTTTAGGGGGACAGAGGAGGGTCTGATGGTCCTTGCACTGGCTGTTTCTTAAGTAACTTTTATTTAAAATAATCATTATGCCAAAGTAACACATTTGGGGGTTCCCTGCCCTTGGCTCCTACATTATCTTAACCTTAAATCTCTCTTATATTTTATAGCTAGTGTTTCTCCAGTAAAGACTCCATCTTCATCTTCACTCAGCATAGAACACCTTCAAAATGGCCACATCCCAAACAACCTCACTACCCAGCCTGTTAGTGAAGTTTGAGACCCCTCATTGTGTCCTTGACTCACTCAGTTCTTTAGACTTACTCATTTGAATGATGCTGCCCCTCGGTTTGATGCTAGGTAAACTATGTTTATACACTGAAGGTGTTAATAGTCTAAACCTTTCTAGAACAGTGAATTTTCAGTCTCAATTGCACACACAAAAAAACCACCTGGGAGGATTAAAACCATCTGTTGCCTGGGTCCCAAAGCCAGAGATAATGACTTAATTGACCTGAAGTGTGCCTGAGCATCAATTTTTTTTTTTAATCTCTCTTGGTGATTCTAATATTAAGCCAAGGTTTAAAGCCACTGATCTAGAGTTGGCTTGTACCTTTGTTAGGAGTTACAGAAAATGTAACTGGACTGGTAACAATGGGGAAAAAAACTAATATAGACTACACGTCCTGCTTTTGCCTCAAGATACCTACCTGGACACCTGAGGCCTTAAAAGAATCGTTGAAAGGAAGGTCAGCTAAATGTTTCACAGCTATGTTGATACAAATAGTCCTGTGGGTCTTTCTATAATAGGAGCCCAATTTTAAAAGATTTGCACTGCTGCTTTATTTAATGTTTCTATTTGAGTCTATTACAAGTATCTTCATCTTCTAAAATCACTGTATTCCTCTCCTTCAATTCACCTTAATATATATTATCCTTTGGTTTCAGATTTCAACTTAATTGCTTGCAACTTCTTTTGTCTTTTATTATTTTTCCGTATTCTATTTAAAGTGTCTCATTTTTTTCTTTGTGAAAAATTTTAGCTGATTTCTTATTTATGTTTTAATGAGAACAATTTCATTAACAAAAACAGATATGTATAAAATAGAAAATAAATGTGCATGCAGAATGCCAACCCCAAAGGTAAACCTCTCTTATATTCTACAATCCACTTACACCTAACTTTTTCAGTTCCTTCAATACATTAAATCACTCCAGGGGTGTCTGGGTGGCTCAGTCGGTTAAGCGTGTGACTTCAGCTCAGGTCATGATCCCATGGCTGGTGGGTTTGAGCCCCACATCAGGCTCTGTGCTTAGAGCTTAGAGCCTGGAGCCTGCTTCAGATTCTGTATCTCCCTCTCTCTCTCTGCCCCTTCCCCACTCACACTCTGTCTCTCCATTTCTTAAAAAATAAATAAACATTAAAAAATTTAAAAATATAAATCACTTTGGCTTACAGTCTTCCTTAGATATTATTTCCTTGACCTTAAATAGTTTTTTTTTTTTTTCCCCTGCTTAATTCTCCCTTCCTTTTCTGGTTTCAGTTAAACATCAATTTTTAAAGAATGTCTTCCCAGATGTCTGAACCAGTAGATTCCCTCCCACATGTAACCCTTGAAACCTCAATTAAAACCAAACATATCATAACCCATCACAGTCCATTTTTACTAAGTGTTTCATAGATCTCTTTGCCACCATGTTGCATAGTGCATAATTGGGGCTCACAAAACATTTATCGAATGAAAGAATGCTAACAGCATGGTGTGCAACTGTTTATCTTTCCAGACTCTGAAAGCATATATTTTATAAGTGGGACTGCATCCATATATGTTGCTTATTTTCATTTCACAGGATGTCATGAACTTTTCCAGGTCACCACATGTAGATCTAACTCATTCTTTAACTTTATAGAATTCCATGCTTTTGCTTGCTTGTACTCTACTATATTCACTAATTAGCTTGATATAATCTTTTACCAGTGGAACTTATGGTGCAATCAAGCTCTTTGTACACAATTTTGGTCACCTGTACATTTATTTACTTAGAGTCCTTTAGATGGGATCACTGAGTCCAAAAAAAGGATCACTTTGATTTTAATTTTGACACACGTTTCTCAAGTTTTCTTTCCAATTTATACCTGCATCAATAGTGTCAATTATTTTATTTTTTATACATTTTCATTTTATTTATTAAATGTTGATTCTTATCATTTTCTTTTATTTATTGTTTAAAAAAGCCATTTATATTAATTAATGCATGTATCAACTGCTATGAATCATTCAGTAATGACCAAACTGATTCATTTCAGAAAACTGTGAGAACTGAACAGTGCAGATTAGCTCTGCAGGTCAAAATTTTAAGTCTTATCTCACCTATCAAGTTCATGAGATAACTGAATGGTAGTAACAGCTTTCCTAAGCATGTACATCACTTAGCCCAAACCTCATCCAGTGAAAACCTTCACAGGATCTAAAATTAATGTTCCTGTGTAGGAGGCAGTTTCAGATGTGCATGTACAAATTAAAAATAAGATTTTAGATCCATTATCACTTTTTCTTTTTGATATTTCAGCGTAGATCAGTGCTATATGTTACAATCTTATGTAAGATGTGAATTGTATTTATACATATATTGAAGTTATGAATAGCATACCATTTCACACATTTGCCAAAGACTTAAAAGTCCATAATGTATACATAAAAATCTGAGTACAGGGAACTAAGGAATAGGAGTAACAGGAACAATCATAATCAAGATCATAATCATAATCAACCTAAATCTTAAAGAGTGGAGAGTCTCTGACAAAATATTGGTTCACCCTTATTTCTTACCACTGACAAGTTTACCAAAAAAAAATCACCAACAATTGCATAAAATTTCTCAACTTCTAATTTATAGAATATCCTAAAAATATTGTGAATAGAAAATATATCCTCAACTGTTTACCCTAATTTGGTTGAAGATGTGAAGTACCAAGTGACATTTAGGGTGCAGCGAATACCATGAATATCTGCTTATTAGACAAGAAGTGAGTAGGTTGTGGGGAAATAGGGAGCATCAGAATATCTTTAGTCGTCAAGACATTCACTTTAGAGGTTAAGAAGTTATGAAGAGTGATATGGAAAGTGTCAACAGATGTGATAGTGCTTATGATACTAGCTGTGGTTAAAAAGAAGCCAAGTGTGTGTGTCTCATATGCATCTGCAGACTTACAGACTTGTTTGGTTGGAAAGACATTGTATTCCATTTTGTTCAAGATTGCTAATAATCTTTCATCAGAGTTCCATCTAACATGCCTGGCTCAAGGCTATCTGGCCAAGTCATGTCTCTTCCTAGTACTAGGGGTTCCTGGGCTTATCAGAGAACCATTCATTGCACACAGCCACAGTAATGTCAGGGAACTCTTTCAGTTCTTTGCTGGACATCTCAATAAGAAAGTCCCACAGGTATGTCCAAATCAATCTGTTCAAATTCAAAGTCATTTTATTCCCCGCTGCAAAGCTGTTTCTTTTCCTAAAATGTTCCCTGTCATAATTGGCATCCCTACTACTTCACCAAGCTAGACCTTCTGACATTACCTTAGATCCATTCCCTCCCTACTCCCACAGCCTGGCACAGAGCAGGCACTGAGTAACAATATATACATGACAAATTTTTAAAAAGAAAGAAAAGGGAAGAATAGGCGGGGGAGTAAAAGGGAGAATGAGAGAGAGGGAGTTTCTTTCAATTTTGGAGTTAAACTGTTTCTATTGCATTTCCACATTGATGACCCTTGGTCAGGCACTTCCATTTTTTTTTTTTTATTATTGAGTTATTGCAGTAGCTTTCCAACTTGTCTCTTGCCACTTGTCCACCATTTTCTTATCTCTCAAAATTGTTATCTTGCTATTAAAGTTATCATTCTTGTATAGTATCTTTCTTTTACAGTAATGACCACCTCTGGTTTAAAAATATATTTAATGGGTCCCACTATTTATAAATCATATTCAGATTCTGTAGCTTAACATGGGCTCTTAAAATCCTATTCTTAGGCTTTTATGTCTTATGCAGCCCCAAACCCAGTCCCCTTTCTACCCCTATCTACACCAAGGTCACCCAGAGGCACATGACATGGAATTGGCATCCTTGCCACCTTTCTTCATGCTCTACTGACAAATTGAAATATCATAACCTGATCCCTTCTCATCTAAAATCTATATAGTTAAATCTCTAACAGTCAACCTAAAAGTCACCTTTATAAATCCTTCTTTGGCACTTTCAGAATTAAGAAACCCTACCCTCTTTGTATGTCTGCAAAAGTTTAAGTCTATTATAGTATTCACAGTCTGCAAGTGACAAAAATAACATTAGTGCAAGCATGTAATTTTATAGCCCAGGAATTCCTAACGTGTCTATTCCCCTGAGGTTGACAAGGGCCTGGCTCTTCAACATTTTTGCATCTCCAGCACCCATATCAGAGCCAACAACAGCTCTGCACATGTCAGGTTACATGGTAGACAGTAACCTGAAAATTTTTCTAGAAAAAAAATTTGGTCACATGGCAATAACATTTTTGATAGATCAACTTAAGGGAAATATTTCAAGCTTATCAAAAGGGTTATACAGTTTCAATATGACCTTTCAAACAGCACTGTAGTGTTCCAGTGCTCCTCATATTTCTAATCGGCACCCCTAGATCGCTCTGATAATGACCAGCTTCAATAGACACTAACCTAGTAAGACATACTGATAGGCTGCCAAAACATCCTTTCTCCCTACCTTCTGCTATATCTGCTTGGTCTATTTCTTACTCCCCCTGCCCTCTCTCCCTCTCTCTATTCTTCTCTTCTTTCTTCTCCTTCCCTCTCTCCTTCTCTCCCTCTCCATCCCATCTCCACACATATATACATATCAGGAAAATTATGGTGTTTTAGACTTAACCCTCTTCATCTGGTTCCATGCTCATCCAATACCTAGTGTTCTGTTATCAATAAAGTAGATCTAGACAGTATTTCAACCTCCTGTGACTTTAGTCCTTCTGCTGTTAGAGGAAACACCAGCCAAGTTCTATAAAAGAAGTATATTATGAACTAAAACACACAGGCTGTACAGCAGAATACATTTGTTCTCCCTCCCTGAGAATATTAAGCTTAATTTCCATATTGATGGAATCAAAGTAACTGAGCCCAGAGAGTGGCCAATAGGAAGGTCTGCATTTACCAAAGACCCTATGTTAAGCCAGAATTCGGCATTATGGCGCATGCAGAAGAACATGAGACCACCTGGAAAATGTTTTGTTTCTCCTGGTTAGAAAGGATCTCTAAATGATCAGAACTATGCTGGTCTAGCCATAATGCCCACTATTAGATGACATAATTCTTTTAGCAGTGATTAAACTGTCTACATAAGTTAAAAATTTTGCATACATATTATCAGACTCATATGATAAGGGTTCTTCACCATTAAAGACTGAACTGGGGGCGCCTGGGTGGCTCAGTCAGTTAAGCATCTGACTTAGCTCAGGTCATGATCTCACAGCTCATGAGTTCAAGTCCCATGTCGGGCTCCGTGCTGACAGCTCAGAGCCTGGAGCCCGCTTCAGATTCTGTATCTCGGTCTGTCTGCCTTCCTGTCTGTCTGTCTGTCTGTCTCTCTCAAAAATAAATATTTAAAAAAAATTTTAAAGACTTAACCCTGTTCATTTAGCATCCACTGCTTATATGAACAGAAATATGAAGGGAAGGATAAGCAGACCAAAAATAAATAAATAAATAAAAATAAACAAGCATAGAACACCCCCACTTAATCACAGGCTCTCTCTTTCTCTCTATTCTTCTTGGATCCTGATTCAGCATGAGGAACATCCACTAAGGAATCAGAGTTCTATAGAGAATGAGAATCCCCCAAGTATCCCTGAAATAATTAAACAGAATCAACTTGACCATTCAAAAGCCTTTCTTTCTCAAAGATGATGTTCCTTTTAGTATTCAAATCTTGTTTGGAAGTTAACTCTGCTGCCCAAGAATTGCAGGATGCTGTCTATTTTGAAATTCTAACATGGTATTACTCTTGGGCATTAGTGACAGGGTATAAACTTCTGGCATTTACAGAGTACTTAGCTGTGATACCAGTAAATCAAGATGACGTTTTAGCAATGCTTAGGTTTTAAACCTCTACCTTGCTCACCCTCTGTCCCAGCCATTAGTGATGTATAATTGAAATCTTAATTCTCACTGACTTTGGCAGAGTCAAAGCCACTTCAAAAAACAATAATGCTATCTGACATGCATGACTTTTTGATTAAAATAACTTGTCACTTTTACAAAAATGCCCCTTCCATATCTCATTAGCAGCTTCGCAGCCTCCAATCTTCAAAAAAGACATTTATTTCAGGAGATGCCTAGAAAATCTTCTTTATTCTTGGAGGCGTTACTAGAATAATAAAGTATTTATCTACATGTTGTTTTTAGCAAGAAGTATTCTGGCTTCTATAATAAAACACATCAAAAACTTAACAGCAATTATCAAAGATCCCCGCAAATACAAAAAGCTTATAAGAATATCAAATTTAAACACATTCTAAATTTATTAAGAGCTCTGTGAGTATGTAAAGGTTCCACAAACTAGTAGACCAATCACTATCTAATACCTGCATCATAACGTTGACTAACTACTCTGTAGATAGTTGCAGGAGATAATTGGATGACATTTCAGGTATACAGAGGGAGAAAATAAAAACATAAATAAAAACTAGCTATTTCTGCTCACGTTTCATTGCCTTGTCCTCAATAGCCTTTCAAACCAGGGTAGCTCAGAAAGGTTTTAAGGAGATACTGAGAACTCATTGCATAAAGTATCTCTGAAATAACTGAACTTTTCAAAAGGCATGGGGCAATAAGAACCATAACACGATCCACATTATAAAGAGCAAGAGTGCACTGCAATGAGACTTGACTTGTTAATAATATTTGTATTTGGTCCTAGCCAGGTAAGCTGACTTTCTCACATGGAAACCAAAGAAGTAGCTAGAGAGATAATTATCTGGAATGCTGGATGACATAAATTGCTGTATGTACAGGGTTTAGGGCTCTGATATCATTTTGTGTCTATCAGAAGTAAAGATTTGCAAAGGTCTCAGAATACTGGTGAAGTCCAACAAGACCCAGGGCCAGTCCTGTAGCGTGGCAGATGTTTTAGGTCAGAAATATGTTTGTGCCCATACACGTACATGCACACCCCACACATACTGCCCTGAAAGATTGGAGCTCAATCGTTTGAAAATGAATGTCATCACCTTGCCGACACCTTCAAAAAATAATTTTAAATTATGGTTTTCTAATGACAAGATTTTAAAATTGAATATAAAATAATACTTTTTTAAAAAATGCATAAGTTTTTCTGAACTTCTCAGTTCAGAGTTGATGTTATATCCTTCCATTAAAAAAGACAGAGAAGGAAGAAGACGAAGAATATTACAGAACATTTTATGTGGCAATATTAAGCAACAATCACAAACATGATCGCTTAGAAATTATGCTTGGAAGTGATAATTATATCTGTTAATGTGATTTATGTCTTCTAAGGAGGGGGCAGAGTTTGGTCCATATTCAATGGACCTGCTTAAATGCAATAATTCTCCATACCTATAGGATAAAGTCCTAGCCAGTTACACATGCATGCTTTGTGATAAAGTTTAAAAAATAAAAATGTGTCTCTTTGATTGTGAAGGCAGTCAGTCTATTGCTATTTAACTGTAAAGCTAATTACCCTGGTAAATACTGAACTCTTGAATTTATTGACAATATACTCTGCCCTGTAGAAACAAGTCAATCAATTAAGAACGAGCCTTAATAATGTGTATGTGTATATGTAATACACGTTTACTCACTCATACACAAACATATGCATATTTGAACTTTGGAAATTAAAAACCAAACAGAAAAAAATCCCTCAGTGTTACTTTTTGTTTTGTTTTTAATTAAGTTGTTCAATAATGCATTCATTTTTCTGGGAGACGATGATAAAGACAAGTCATATATTCAACACTGTGTATCAACACTGTGGTGCAGACTATCATTCACTGTTTTGATGCTTGAATTTGCATTGATATCATACTAATAATTGTTAACAGGCTATATTCTATTTACAGTTTGCCCCGAAGTATGAAGTTTAATTGACAACTCTAAAGTGATTTAAAGCTGCAAATTTCAATGCCTTCACAGACTCATAATTCCAGAGGGAAACTAGTTCACATACTAGTAACTCGTTTCATTTCTGCCTTAACAGCCAATGGAAAACAAATTATTTGGAGTCCAGCAGACCTCTGGAACTCCTCACTTCACTGATCTAAATAGAATGTGAGAAAACCAGCACAGTCCAGTTGCAATTGAGTAATTCAAGATTGTACTTGGTATGCATTTAATGTAAACAAACAAAAAGACATGATCTTAAGAGATAAGCATTTTAAAAAAATGTATAAAAGGGAAGAGTTGCTTTTTAATGATAATATGGAAAAGATGAAAAATATTAGTAGTGAAAAGCTGCATTTTAATATTTTAAATTGGTACTTACATTTTTATATTTGCTTAACCATGCCCATCTAGTATTTCATGTTCCTCTTCAAAATATATGAGCTACACTCTTTATTTTATTTTTTTAAAGAATATCATTTTATTTATTTATTTTTTTAACGTTTATTTATTTTTGAGACAGAGAGAGAGACAGAGCATGAACGGGGGAGGAGCAGAGAGAGAGGGAGACACAGAATCGGAAGCAGGCTCCAGGCTCTGAGCCATCAGCCCAGAGCCCCACGTGGGGCTCGAACTCACAGACCGCGAGATCGCGAGGTCGTGACCTGAGCTGAAGTCGGACGCCTAACCGACTGAGCCACCCAGGCACCCCGCTACACTCTTTAAAAGTTGCATACAACATACTGTCTCCATCTGTGAAATTTGAGGGTTTGTTCAAATAAATTCAAACACAAATACATGCTTTCATCCAATGGGAGTTAAGATAAAAGAACAACAAATGGATCAAATGTTTAACAGAAATATGAGTGATGCAATATCGTTTCTATGCAAAGGACATATATTCTGAATTTAGGAAAAATATCTGCATAACCCATTGTCATTCCTGCTCTGACTGCCCAAGGATGTCTATAGTGCAAACATGATCAGGATTACACAAGAAAGACTCTTTGGAATTCATTAAATTAACTGCTGGAGAAAGGGCTTTGGATAAAATACAGGTAATTAGCAAGGAAATTTATCTTACATGTTAGTTAGCATATTTTTTTCTAAATGAGATATATTTCACAACTCTATTACTGAGTTATATAGCCTTCCTCTTGATAAAGAGAATCATTTGATTAAAATGAAACCATCACATATACAATCCTTATAAGCCTGCACTAGTTTTATCTCTTTTCTATTTTTAAACCGCTAATAGAAGGCTGACTATCCTGATTTTAAGTCAGTATTAATAGTAATGTTAAAACATATTTATGAATGGAATATTAATATCCTGGGTCCACATCTCTTTTTTGATTGTTTGAAACTGGAGAGAGACCAAAATGGTCATTGGATAGAGAGTGAGCATCACCATTGTCCTTACCACTTTATTATCCATTATTTTAAATCCTTAGAAATTGAAATGTTCAAAAAATGACACTGAAATGATGAAAGGGGGGATAATTCACAACTTTATATACTTGATGCTTTGATTTTTAATTCATTCTTCTTACAGAAAATTCAGCTTTTAATGCAGCTGTGTATGAAGGTAGGCCATCCTAATCCTTGCCATTTGTGAATATATGGTGCATGATAGTTAATCTTAGGTGTCAACTTGGAAAGTATTTTTTTTACTGAGCTTGACATTTAAATCAGTGAACTTTGGGAAGTATACACTGTTCTCCAGAATGTGAGCAGGCCTCATCCAATCAGTTTAAGACCTAATAAAATAAAAAGACTGACTTCTCCAGTAAGAGGGAATTCTCTTGCAAACTTCCTGTAGACCGTAACTGCAGCATGGGCTAGCCCAGCTCTGCAGCCTGCCAGCCCACAATGCAGATTTCAAACGCACCAGCCCCAATAATTACGTGAGCCAATTCCTTATAATGAACCTCTTTCCATGTAT
Source organism: Panthera uncia (assembly GCF_023721935.1). Taxonomy (NCBI): domain Eukaryota; kingdom Metazoa; phylum Chordata; class Mammalia; order Carnivora; family Felidae; genus Panthera; species Panthera uncia. The sequence goes on along the minus strand of NW_026057580.1, from coordinate 80,576,781 downwards.
ACTTATATATACATCCTATTGCCTAGGTTTCTCTGGAGAAACCTAATAAATAGTGTGTACTGGCACAAAAACAGACACAGAGATCAATAGGACAGGATAGAGAGCCCAGAAATGGACCCACAAACATATGGCTAACTAATCTTTGACAAAGCAGGAAAGAATATCCAATGGAAAAAAGTCTCTTCATCAAATGATGTTGGGAAAACTGGGCAGAGACATGCAGAAAAATGAACCGAGACCACTTTCTTACACTATACACAAAAATAAATTCAAAATGGATGAAAGACCTAAACATAAGACAGGAAGCCATCAAAATCCTAGAGGAAAAAACAAGCAAAACCTTTGACCTCAGCCACAGCGATTTCTTACTGGACATGTCTCTGGATGCAAGGGAAACAAAAGCAAAAATGAACTATTGGGACCTTATCAATATAAAAAGCTTCTGCACAGCAAAGAAAACAATCGGCAATACTAAAGGCAACCAATGATATGGGGGAAGATATTTGCAAATGACATATCAGATAGAGGGTTAGTATCCAAAATCTATAAAGAACTTGTCAAACTCAACAAATAATCCAATGAAGAAATGGCCAAAAGACATAAATAGACACTTTTCCAAAGAAGACATCCAGATGGCTAACAGACATGAAAAAATGCTCAACATCACTCATCATCAGGGAAATACAAATCAAAACCACAATGAGACACCACCTCACACCTGTTAGAATGGCTAAAATTAAACACTGAGGCAACAACAAATGTTGGCAAGGATGTGGAGAAAGAGGAACCCTTTGGCACTGCTGATGGGTATGCAAACTGGTACAGTTATTTATAGCAGCACTATTGACAGTAGCCAACGTATGGAAAAAGCCCAAATGTCCACTGACTGATGAATGGATAAAGAAGATGTGGTATATGTATACAATGGAATATTACTTGGTGATCAAAAAGAATGAAATCTTGCCATTTGCAACAGCATGGATGGAACTAGAGTGTATTATACTAAGCAAAATAAGTCATTTGGAGAAAGGCAAATATCATATGATTTCACTCACTCATATATGAAATTTAAGAAACAAAACAGATGAACATAGGGGAAGAGAAGCAAAAATAAGATAAAAACAGAGAGGGAGACAAACCATAAGAGACTCTTAAGGGCAGAAAACAAACTGAGGGTCGCTGGTGGGGTGCTGGGTGGGGGTATGGGCTAAATGGATGATGGGCATTAAGGAGGGCACTTGTTGGGATGAGCACTGGGTGTTATACATAAGTGATGAATCACTAAATTCTATTCCTGAAATTATTATTACACTGTATGTTAACTCACTTGGATTTAAATTTAAAAATAATAATTTTAAAAAGTAGTGTATAAACTAGCAACTTTTCTGAAAACTCTCTATAAAATAATTCTTTATCCATAATTAAGTCACAGTGCTTCAGAAAGCTCTCCCAGTATATGAAAATATTCATTTACATAGTTTCATATCCACATGGAAATGGGAAAATGTCATACTGCTTTTTTTATTCAGGTGGAAAAAAAGGAAACATAAATGAGTAATGGGTTCCCTGAGCATTTATATTCCCTTTAAAAATATAATATTTCTTCAAAATCCAGTATTCACCACTTATAATTTCTTTAAAGTGCATTATTTTATTATTTTATTTTATTTTATTTTATTTTATTTTATTTTATTTTATTTTATTTTATTATTTTACCTGTTTAACCTTATAGAAAAAAAAAATACCTAAGGAGTAGTTCAATGTTTTCCCTATTATTTGGAATGAGTTTTTGGCAAGATAGGTTAGTAACTTTGTTTTCTGCTTCTGTTTTGAAGGTTTTTCTCTCCCTTCCTCTTAATAACTAAACATAAGCTAAAGTGAGGAAAGAAATGGATTCAGGCCCAGAAAATTAATTCTTTAATTATGGGTAGCTGCAGAAGTCAAGCACACCAACATTTCATTATTATAAGCATGACCAGTGTTTTACCTTCTGCAGGATACATTCTCAGAAGCAAGACCGTGTTAACAAGTATGCAGGCAATACATTTAGTCTTCTCTAAGTTCTATCAGAATTTTTTTTTAGAATAAAGAAGGTAATGTTTACCATAATATCAAGTTCTTTTCAAGGTATCCCACTGACATGCTCCACCTCAACTGAAGAACCTTAGCTGTGTTGGCTAACCTTTCCCTGAAAGAACTGATAATTCTAAAAAGCATATTATTCAATTCAATGGCCAACCTTTGCCTACACAAGTAGAAAACTCCCAAACCAATGTGACATTTGAGTAGCCTTACGTTTTGATATTGGGTTTTTGTCTCCTGTTATTCACAGAATATGATACTTATGTGTGTAGTCTACAGTGTCCATTGAAGATTTTACAATCTCTATCAAAGCCACTAAAAGAACATGCTTGGAAGAACAATGCTAATTCTTATTTGAATGAATGCAGTCATTTCCCCTTGAACATACACAGTTTTAATCTAAAGGAAGAAGAACCACAGCAAGAAACAATAAAGCCTACTGCTATCCTTACTTCAAAGTTTCATCCAAAGAAGGCCTTATTTCTTGACTTTTTCTCATCTTTAAGGGAACATATCCTTTCCTTTTTAGAAGACTTACAGGTTCACTAATTTCAGAAGTTACGGTGACACTCACCTCAGGCAGCTGTATGCCATCCAAACCATTTTTTCGTGCATCCTGTAACACTTCATAACATACCTATTCAAAATCCTTTATCAGGATGCTCTCATTCTGATCTAATAAAATTCTCTATAGATGAGTAGATAAGTATTACAGAATCATTTTCATCATTTATAGGAAAGCACTTCTACTTTGACTTTTCTTACCAAAAACTTTTCTGTATTTTAGCCACAATATTTAAACTTTCTATGGAATTTTTTCCCTCCTAACTTGATTTTTAGGATAAGGCACTTTCCTTTAAAAAAAATTCAGGTTTTGTGGACCTCTCTTTTTAGAATAGTTTTCCTTTATTTTTAGGGCTCTGACTCTATCACAACATTGAGCTCTAGAAGGAAAGTTCTATCCTTTAACAATTCTTCAAGCACTTCTAAGAAGCTAACAGAACAGCTGGATTCATAAATATGGTGAAAGAGCTCCTAGTATTCTGTGAATAAAAACTGTGAATCTGGTTTTATAAATAGACAGAAACCCAGGAAGTAAATTACAGTCTTGCTAGGTGATAAACTCTGATCTTTACCCTTGAATGTGCTGTCCAGGAATCTTCAACTTGAATCATCAGTTGGTAACCAGTAACCTTCCTCCTTTTTATAAAGACAGCCAGGGATTGCTCCAGACACAAGAGAGATAGGACTATATAGGACTCAATGCCTTCCCTTCTGCTGTTTTAGTCTTCTTCTCTCTCTCCTGGTATCTCTCCCATTTCTTTCCCTCCTCAAATCACTTCACTTCTCAAATCCTAACCTGTCTCATTCTTTTGGGATTATTTTGTTTAACTTGGTGTTTTTGACTACCAATACTAAGCTGTTAACTTCCAGGTGTGTGCATAGTTTAACCATATGGATGCAGAGATAGAAAACACTAAGTTCTGATGGTAAAATGAGATCTGTGGTTTCCAGCAGGAATGATTTATTTGGGAGAGAACAGCCTGCTCTGATCAGGTTACAGCACAGAAAAGACTGCTTAGAGATGAAGCTAGAGCTCTCCTAGGTCAATTTTTTAAATGTTAGATTTTTTCAAACAGACAATAAATGTTCTGGTATCTGGGGAGCAAATAAAAATATGGCAGCAAATATAAAAGTTATAAAATCTACTGATCTCTAATTTCGATAGTACTAAGCCCCTGGTTTGATTAATAATATTCATTTTATAGATACTGTGCACTTACTATGCATCGGGCACTATTCTAAATACTATATATGTATTCTGTCATGTATGTAGACCTCACGACAACCATGTAGCTTCTATGATAGGCCAAAATCTACAACACTTTGATCTGCACAGCAGGGAAGGGGACCTGTATCTAGAAGTCAAAGAGTAAATGATGTAGGTCTAAGTAGGGAAAATACTATATAGGCTTATGAGAACGTTGGTGGGTTTTAACATTCATGGGTATCTTCTGAGTATGAACAAAGTTGTGCCAATATTAATGGGTACAGAAAGACTTACTCCAAGCTAACACTGTGCTCTTATAGCTTACAGAGTTTTCTGCAACATCCAAAGAGTCCCACTATTCAATTATGTATTTTTTTTCTTTCACTCTTCCTATAATATCCATGTTTCAGACACTGAGATAAGTGGCAATATTCTCAGTTACTCAGATGCTAACCCTTAGTTCCAACTGCCAATTTTCACAATAAATTAAGACCTCTTCATTTTGCAATTAACCTTCCACTATGCTATTTTTCACAAGAACCCCTTGAGTTCTATGATGACCTCAAATCAAAGACATAAAAATTCATATTGATCAAATCTGGATAATAATGTATATTAGTTGTCCAGACTGTTCCAGAATACAATTCACTTCTAAAGCCCCTCTTTCATGACTTTTCAGGAATATATCAACTTTCAACCATAATAATCTTCATATACAAGAGCTAAACTTACACATGGAAAATGGACATATAACCTATTTGGATCTCATTATATTTCACTTGTCCAGGAGGCAGGAAACAACTGATTACAAAATCCTCCCAATCCTCCCAACTCTGTATATCCAATGACTGCTTAATACAGATGTGATATGTGCTTCTCTTTTCCTAAAAGAGAAACTCTTACCATAGTACTTCAGGAATATCAGCCTAAAATGCCAAATACGTATGGATCAAACCAGAGGTTTCCATCCAAACTACACAAAGAGATAAACTAGAAAGCAGTGTCCATCTAAATTGGACAGGGGTCCTTCCAGGAGAAGCACTGCGTGTGCAGCAAGAAAGGAGAACCACCAATGAAGCACACACAAAGCCATATTAAAATACAGGGCACTTGACACATACTATAAAGAACATATATTGTAGCACACACACAATAGTTAACATTATTCTTGACAAATATTTGGAAAGTATTTTATTTTTATATCCTCTATCTTCTAACTATCCCCTCATTAGAGAAGCCTTCTCTATCCAAAATAGCACTAGATCTGCTGTCATCCAGTCCCAAGGACTCTCTAATAGCACTACACTTGGCTGCATGGATTTATCACCACTTACATGCTACATATGTACTTATTATCTATCTTCCCCAACTAGAAAATGATCTCCATCAGAACAGGGACTTTTTCTTTGTTTATCCCATATTCCCGATGCTAAAACAGCTTCTGCTTATGCATATAGCAGGTATTTAATGAATATGAATCAAATAAATGAATAATTTTGATACTTTATAAAACATATATTTGCCACAGCATATTATTCACGCAGTAAGGAGTTTTTTAAACCATGCCTTACTACAAAATGACTAATATTCCTAAAAGATCAATGTTGCTAAAGAATGTAGAAAAAATAAATCTAACACAAGATCCCCCTCTCTCAGATGAGAGAACTGATGTTCAAAGACAGTAAACTAAAAAAAAAAAAAAAAAAGGAAGTCAAGGGCTGATTTGGGTCTTCTTCCTTATTCTGGACTGTTTCCTGTCATAAGTGTACAAGGCTTTGTGACAATGAGAGTCCCACCTGTGTTTTTATGTTCTATTCCTTTAAATTTATTTTCATTAGTATAACTAAATGTCAACTCTATTTATTTTGTTTGTTTTCCTTAACAGTACACAAAAAGGTTGTGTATACCACAAAGCTCCATATACATCAGCCATATAAAATGATAAATGTGAAACTATGCAACTAATGTGTAAGTCCCAATAGTTCCTCTCCCCAGTTCCATGAATGCCCTTCCTTCCCAAAGAGGGCAACCACTAGGCTGAATGTGATGTGTGGCTTCCAGTCTATTTTTATACTTTCATACTTAAACATATCTATTAAAAAATCACTACTGCTTTGTTTGTTTTTAACTGTAACACTACTATAATATTGAACCAAACTTTTTCATCACTCTACATTGTGTTTTTGATATTGTGGATCTGAAACATACACAGATATCTAGGTTATGCAGTTTTATCAATTACATATTATTTCAACCTGTGATGGTATTACTCATTTTTTAATATATCCTTCTGTAAGTTAATATCGTCTTTCAATTTATTTACTTTGGTCAATTCATTTTTTTAATTTAAATACTTTCCTCATTCAAATATAACTAACATGCAGTATTATATTAGTTTCAGGTATACAAGAAGATGATTCAACAATTCTATACAGTTTGTTTTGGTGGCACACACTGTTGAGGGGGTAGCCGAAAATCCATTGAGCCCCCCTTTTCTCTTTCTTCCCTCCACTACAGTCTGGGAAAGCACAATCTTCCCTTTCTTTAGCTTCCTTTGCATCTAGAGGAGGCCATGTGACACTGATCTACCGATTTGAACATTGGTGGCTTTCTATAAGGTGAATTCTGGTAAAGTTCTTGCTTTTCTGAGAAACAGGTCACAGCTCCCTGTGCAACTCTATCTTGAAACCATCAGGAAAAAACAAAAACAAAGAAATGGCATGGGTGCTGGCTCTGACATTACTGAGCTGGTGCAACTATGACCTCATTTATATGTGCATAAATGTGTGCCAGTCTTCTTGTTCGGTAAGAAAATTCATCCTCCTCCATTAGCTATGTTTCTGTTTATTTGCAGCTGAATGCATTGTTAATTCTTGCCCATTTCTTCACAAATTATATTTCTTCCAATCCCATTGCCTTTTCCTTCATTTCAATAGATTTCTCTTTTTAACAATGCCCCCTTCTCTTTATGAAAACACATGCTATACTGCACATTATAACACAATGAGCAAAATTCTCACCATGTATAAATTTTTAAAGATATACAGAGGTGGCTGCCATGTTTAATAGAGTAGTAATAATTGTAAGCCTCGCTGAAAAGCAAACAAAACCTGAAGACAGTTGATAATTCTGAAAACCATATCTTAGTTTTTCAAAAGATATTGAGATAATGCTAAAATTGCTTTGTAGCGGTGAGGCCTATACCTACAGGTGAGGCAATCCAATCTTTATTCAAATCACATGTATTCAGACACTATAAGTGGGATAGTAAAGGCGGGTTGGGAAGGTAGAGACTTACAGAAGAGTAGAAATGGGACTGTCCTGGAGTTCACAGCCCAGAGGAGAGGGGGAGAGGCAGCCCCAGCTGCAAGGTAGCAGACACTATGCAGATGAATGTACAGGCCCTCTGACTCTGGGGAAGATGAAACCTTGGGTCTGCCTGGGGATAATCACTGATCACTGCAGATTTAACACTTGAGTTTACATCTAATGATGACCAGAAGTTTATGAAGCAGAAAAGAGCATTTCTGGGAGAAAAAAAAAAAAAAGGCATGAGCAAAGACAAGAAGCACCCAAGCTGTTTCAGGCAGTGGTCAAAGTTCATTATGACTGCAAGCTCAGAGTGAACCACAGTGTCACAGAAGATGGGGGCTGTGCTGGTTGACAAGGGCACAGTCTAGTGAGGAAGCAAGAATCCAATACTATGGGCACAAATAAAGGAAGATGCTAAAGCATCTAAAAAAAATCATCAAATGGTCAAGAAAATGTTTTTAATATTTATTTATTTTTGAGAGAGAGAAACAGAGCCCAAGCAGGGAAGGGGCAGAGACAGAGGGAGACAGAGAATCCAAAGCAGGCTCCACGCTGACAGCAGACAGCCTGATGTGGGGCTCAACCTCGAGAACCATGAGATCATGACCTGAGCTAACTCCCACACTTAGCCAACTTAGCCACCCTAAGAAAGTATTTTTAAATGTGTTAATATGATACAGAAAGAAAAATGTATCTATTGAATCTCTTCACATACAAAAAAAAAATCTTTAATTTCTGTAGTACTACCACATGCATACTCCAGCCTCAAACATTAAAATTTTACATTGTCCTACTCAGCCCTAGATGGCATCAACGGCATCACTACAAGTAATTGTGCCCCTGGCTCCTCATTTTCCACATGTAATTAATTGGAGGACACAGCCAGAGAAGTCACCCACTCCCTTTTTCCTTGTTCGTACGGTACAAGCACTCCATTTCCTGTTTACAAGCCTTAGCTTTTCTTTTCCCTCTCTCCTCACAGTGATTATATTGAGAACACATTTGAAAACAAAAGGTTGTGCGAGAATTCCAACAGGTGTAATTAATGTCAAGTGCTCCTGCAAGTGGCATTGCTTTCCCGCTGCCTCTTCCACCTGCTGCCTTTCGTGGATGCCTTCTTAATGCCGTGTCCATCTGTTGAAAATGTGCATCCAGAATTCATCATTTTACATCCTGAGAGGCACCTGAACCCTCTTCTCTTCTTAAGTGAGCCCTCAGAGTGTCACTTTATAGGCACAATTAGTTAAGTGTTGTGATGCCATGGAGATCAAGCACACGAGTTCCTCACAGCATTTTCAATATCTCAAGGTGGTTTGTTCATGTTCAGAGAGTTGGCTTGATAAAAAAGAAAGAATCCCAATCCTGTATTTTGCTATTTTGTTTATAAATAGAAAGTATATGCCAGGAACTAATTTTGTTTCCATATATGTATACATAACACATATACCTACATTTGTATTCGTATATTTATATTATTATATACATGTATAATATATGTGTGCACCTACATGGGCACTTTTTCACAATGTTTAGCATTGGGTGAAGATACATTGTCCATATTAAATTTCTGTGCTCCACAAAGACCTTTAGGTGGAAGTGAAAAACCCCAGTTAAGATTCTCCCTGCACCATTTCTGACCAAGTGTACTTCAAACATGAATGAGTACATGAAAAGCTGAAATTATTCATAGGATAAAGTTATAACAATTAATAAAATATTGGAGTAAAAAGAAGAGTAACTTTTAAGTTTTTAAGTACAGAAATGTTTTTTACTCCAGTGCTTTTTACTCATTGCTAGCTGGCTACCCAGTGATCTCAGCCTATGTGCCATGAAAAGAAGTATAAGAAGGATCACTATAATTGAGAATAATTTAATGTGCTTTATCCCCTGATGAGTATTTACCTTTTAAAGGCCTAAAATATACACATGTACACATCCTCTTAAACACTGTCTTTCTGATGGTGGTGTGCGAGCTAGTAAAGTAGATATGGCAGTTACTTGAGAGAAATTATGAGGAAGGTACCCAGTGCTTCTAAAAACATAGCAAAAGTGTTGCCTACTCTGTTATGCATGAAAGCAGCCCTGTATTTACTTTTAATTGAACAAAATTTTTTTTGGGGGGGGTGGCTTAGAGAAAGGGAATATAAGTATAGACACTCCTCTAATAATCATTCCTAAAAGCCAGAGAAATTTATTCTTTCAGACTGGAGGGACTTTATCATATTTACATAAACTATTAATATTTTAACAGTGAAAGCATAATAAAATAACAATCCTATCTCAGATTGAAAAAATGTCATGAGAGGTAGAACCAAGTCTATGGTTTTCATTCAAATATTCCTAATAGCCTGCCCTTGGCACATGATAGGTGATCAATAAATATTTGTTGAGTGAAGAATAGCTTTCTGTTGTAGGCATTTTAAAGATGATCTTGAGGCTCATAGTTACGTGCCTTGCTCAACTATGTTTGGTATTTTTGCTACCCAGACAAATGAACCTGCTTCTGGTGATGTTTTGTTGCTTTGAGATCAGTGGCTTTTTCTATACTTCTTCCTGGGAAAATCCCCCTTCTTTAAACTCTTGCTTGGAGAGCTCAGTGCTATTGAGCACAAAGTGTATCAATGCTACCCGCGGATGGATTACAAAGGTAATCAACCCTCTGCCCTGGCCAAGCATATACTACGTATGTAGTAAAACCCTATGAAAAGATACCATCATAGTAAAGCAAATTAGGATGTTAAATAATTGCCAGCTGGCTCTGCATACTGCCTACGCTCCTTTCTCAAACTAGTGCAGGAAGGACATGGTTAGAATTAAAGTTCTTCTCTTCCAGGAGATGACTGAGTAAAATGTGTAATGGAAGAAGGCTGAGCAGAAGATGGCAAGCAATTGAATTTCAGAAAATGAGAAAGCAGAGGACTGCCCCTGCATTCCCAGGATACTCCCAACCAAAGTTCCTTGGATCAGGCTGACAAAAGGACCACTAACCAAAAAGAAGATTTCTGAAACTGTTGCCATTTCCCTGGAAGTTCCAGCCAACCACAGGATCTAGAATCACCCCCACTGATATTTAAACTTTTATGGACCCTGGCCAGCAGGTGGCACCAAACCATAGCCAAGATCAGGGTGGGGTGATTTTAGCAGCCATCCCTTCCTAAGGACTACCGGCCAACTAGATACTCAGGCTTGCCTCTACTTATCGTATTAAGCTTGCAATAATGTATGCTAACATCTAAAGCATTTTAGCATTTAAGAGTGTTTTGAGCCCCTCTGATTAATTAGATTGTGTTTTATTGTATACCAATAACACAAGGCAAAACTTAAGAATTCAATAAAAGGTGCCAAAGCAAACTACTATGCAAATGCAAAAGAGGAAGAGATCACATCTGATTGGAGAAAAGAGGAAATAAATCATGGACAAAGTGGCATTCTGCATCTACTTCAGAAGCTAACTAGTACTCTGACAGGCCAGAAACAAGGGAATATTTCCAAGACCAGGCAACAAAATGAACAAAAGCACCAAGATGGCTATTGTGAGGATTTGGGGAAATAAAGCAGTTTAGTTTTACGTGATCACAGGATAGGAGTGAAACAGGTGGGGAATGAAAGGAATGAATAGCAGCTACAATCTTGAGTGAGGCTCTGATAAGAACTATGAGCAAAAATGTTGGCAGCACTGGGAGCCAACAAACGGTTTTTGACCATGGAGTAAGGGGGCTTAACATGAGCCTAAATTCCCACTTCCAATCTCTGAGTCAAATGATATCTCCAATGCTATAAGAATATTGCATTTCACTGTAAACTAAACGTCACCTGGCTGAAAAACTTACTACTGTTTCTACTTCTTGACCACCAAGTTCATGTTATCAGGATCCGACACTGATTTTCAGCATCCCTGGATATCTTAGGACATGTCTGAATTTGGTAACTATATAGGTGACCAGGATAAGACACAAAAAGGTCTCACATCAGGGAATTTCACTGGCAAGGGGTGGATGGATCTCTCAACAAAAGACACTACATGCTATCAAGATATTCCAAACACTGAGTGAGGCAGACACACACACACACACACACACACAGATTCTGCATAAAAGAAGACTGGCAGCAGAAAACAACTTGGTGATAATAAAAATAAATCCTGGTGGGGGGGGGGGGATGGGTACCTGGGAAATACATCTAAGCAAGAACTCAAACTTAGACAAAAAGACAGGAGACTGGTGCTGGGTACAAAGTAAGAATATGGAAAGGAAGAAAACAAGAGCCCAAATGATAGGACTAGGAAACATGTTTAGCTTGGATCTGTTAGGTGAGAAATGGATGCAGGGTTCATTTAGCTATCAGTGTGGGCTGGCGTGGCTCCAGGAACAGGAGTGAAGCTGGGCCTCCAGATGGGGTAAGGAGAACTAGATGGATGCTGGATGAATGTGGGTGCAGGGAAGAAGCTGGGCAACATTCCAAATCCATTTGATATTTCCGCTTAAGAATTCTTTTTCAAACCTTTCATCATTTCTGGAACTCTTATATATGCCCTTTCTACATCCCCACGTCCTTTCAGTAATAAAATGAGGAAATTGAGACATGATATAGGGATGAGGAAGAACTTATGTCTTTGTAGCAGAGACCACTTTTAAGCAGTTTTTCTACATCTGAGCTGCAATGACTAGGATTTACATTAGAGCCATAGGAGACCACCCATACAGCCTTATAAAGCAATTCAATGTTGCTGACACTAGAAATTCATACTAATTAAATCTAATGAAACTAGAGGGGGTTCAAGAAAAGTCAACACAAGGGCCAAAGGATAAATGGACAGCCGTTATAATAATGACGAAATACTGACTTATGTACTAAATCCTAGGCTGCTAGAACAAAGAAGGTAAAGTGGAAAGGTGGAGATAGTTTTCAAACAAATAAAAGGAAACAAAATTGATGTATGTAATTTCTACTTCACACCAGAAAGCATTCTTGGAAATCACACCATAAAACAGCTTGTATTTTCCCCTAGGAATAATTTTGTAATTGGATATTGTGTTCTTGAACAACGATTCACTTTTTCAAATAAATCAGAGATATGATCAACAATATGCTATAAAGGCAGAGAGGAACGATGCTAGGCCTATATAATAATTTAAAACATCATCATTATATCCCTAGTCCTACAAAATTGGCATAAGTGAATAGCACACATTGATTATACAAGGGGCCCAAATGCACCATAAAATTGTGCCCACCACACATAATATTAAAATGTTGTTGCCTCATAAATTTGACCTATCTAAAATGAACATACTAGCTATAATAAATATAATTTAGATATTTAGTCAACAATATTGAGTGCCTTCTTAGTTCTGATGAACTATTTTGGAAAGCTAGTATTTGAACTTGAAAACGTTGCATGTTTCCTTAAATATCTGCTTTCTTTTTTTTTTACTTTTTATTCCTATCTGTCTGTCCATCTATCAATAATGCTTATGTTGCAATTTCTCTTCTAAGCATTCCATAAGTATTAATTTATTTAATCCTCACAACACTGTAGTATTGCTAGAATTGTCATGCTTATTTTATAACTAAAAAAGATGACGTAACTTGCTTAAAGTCGCATAGTTGATAAGGGATACGGCCAGGAATCAAAACTAGGGCTCTGGAAAATTGCTTTTTCTCTCAAAATCTTGTGGTAACAAGTGGAAACATTCCAGTGACATTTGAGCTGTGTTCAAAGGTGGTATCTTTCATTTCAAAAAGTCACATTGACTTTTCTTGTGAGAATTGGAAGGAAAAGAGTTTTACCTTTAGTTCTCTAATTCACCTGTTTTCCCCTTTTTTTCCTTGCTCCAAAAATATTAAACATTATCTGAAAGATAAAAGTGGGTCACAAAAAGGCAGCTCTAAGGCGTATAGTAGTGTAGACATATAGTCAGTGGATGATTACCCCATACAAATCCTCAGCCCTCACAAGGACGGTGCTATGGTGTGTTTGAGCTATGATGTGTATGGTGTGTATGATTTAGCGACATCATTATTTTTCCTCCCTTTGTACGATGGCTTTCTGAATGAAGCAAAGCCCACCCACCACTCTAGGCTCCAATCACCAAGAACAAAATAAAACTAAGCCAACATATGTGATGAGAAGTGAAATTCAGTATTCGTTAGCCAGGAATGAAGGAAGGGAATGAAAAAAATAATAAATGGTAAAAGCAGAAACTCCTCAGGGCACCTGGGTGGCTCAGTTAGTTGAGCGCCCGACTTCAGCTCAGGTCATGATCTTGCAGTTCGTGAGTTCCAGCCCTGCATCGGGCTCTGTGCTGAGAGCTCAGAGCCTGTAGCCTGCTTCAGGTTCTGCGTCTCCCCCTCTGTGCCCCTTCCCCACTCATGCTCTGTCTCTCTCTGTCCCTCAAAAATGAATAAACGTTAATTTTTTTTTAAAAAAAAGCAGAAACTCCTCAACATTATACACAAATAAATGATCATAGTCTTGGAATACTTGTAAGTCTAAGAGAAAGTATAAACTGAAAATGCAAATCAGGTTAAAAGGACTCAGGGAAAAAATCATTGATTCTAAATAGCTCTATAAGGAGAGATAAGGATATGAGAAAGCATCTGACTTTGAAATGATTATAGTCAAATGTGCCTTCTCCAAATTCATTAATGCCCCCACCAGATGCTTTCCTTCAGACACTAATTCTAGACTAGTGATGAGCAGTGGGGCTCCATATGAAATACACCATTACACCAGTATATGTTCCCAAATGCCCAAATGCAAACCGCATATGCTTCCAGAGTACGTAAGATTTTTAAATAAATGCTAAGTTTTTGGTTGGTGTGAAATGGTTAGAGGTTTTCATTCAGGTAAGTAAATAAGACGTTTATGTTCCACTTGTCTTAAGATAAATTATAAAATGGTTAGACCGCATATTAAAATAACTGCATCTTTTTGTTTTTATTAAAATCTAGCAAAAATGAAGTACTGGGACCTCATCAAAATAAAAAGCTTTTGCACAGTGAAGGAAACAATCAACAAAACTAAAAGGCAACTAATAGAATGGGAGAAGATATTTGCAAATGACATATCAGATAAAGGGTTAGTATCCAAAATCTATAAAGAATTTATCAAACTCAACACTCAAAAAACAAATAATCCAGTGAAAAAATGAGCAAAAGACATGAATAGACAAGACACTTCTCCAAGGAAGACATCCAGATGACCAACCGACACATGAAAAAATGCTCAACATCACTCATCATCAGGGAAATACAAATCAAAACCACAATGAGATACCACCTTACACCTGTCAGAATGGCTAACAGTAACAACTCTGGCAACAACAGATGTTGGCAAGGATGCGGAGAAAGAGGATCTCTTTTGCATTGTTGGTGGCAATGCAAGCTGGTGCAGCCACTCTGGAAAACAGTATGGAGGTTCCTCCAAAAACTAAAAATAGAACTACCCTACGACCCAGCAATTGCACTACTAGGCATTTATCCGCAGGATACAGGTGTGCTGTTTCGAAGGGACACATGCACCCCCATGTTTATAGCAGCACTATCGACAATAGCCAAAGTATGGAAAGAGCCCAAATGTCCATCAATGGATGAATGGATAAAGAAAATGTGGTATATGTATACAATGGAGTATTACTCGGCAATCAAAAAGAATGAAATCTTGCCATTTGCAGCTATGTGGATGGGACTGGAGGGTATTATGCTAAGTGAAATTAGTCAGAGAAAGACAAAAATCACATGACTTCACTTATATGAGGACTTTATGAGACAAAACAGATGAACATAAGGGAAGGGAAACAAAAATAACATAAAAACAGGAAGGGGGACAAAACAGAAGAGACTCATAAATATGGAGAACAAACTGAGGGTTACAGGAGGGGTTGTGGGAGGGGGGATGGGCTAAATGAGTAAGAGGCACTAAGGAATCTACTCCTGAAATCATTGTTGCACTATACTCTAACTAATTTGGATGTAAATTTTAAAAAATAAAAAATAAAATTAAAAATAAATAATAATAAAAATAAAATAAAATAAAATTATCTTTTCCTTTCCCAATAAAATACTGATTTAAACAAAGCTCCTACTGACATACATCAACTATGTAATAAAATTTTATTTTAATCTCCTCATATATATGTCCCTAAAATAATTGAATATTGAAAAGTAATTGAATATAATAATTGAACAGTTCTGTAATGCTGGTCAATTAATGGTATTTTCATGTTTTGCTAAGTTACATATACACATTATGTGTATCTATCTATACATATATGCATATATGTATCACATGTACACACATGCATGTTAGATACAATATGGCTTTGAGATTATATATAATACATATATATATTTGATATATAATATATAATACAGTAATGAATGCAGATGATTCTATTGGCATAAATAAAATTTAATCATCTGTGTTAGCCAATTTCTAAGAAACGTCACATTTTTAATTAACAGATCTGACTACCCATTTCATATACATACATATAAACATATGCACAATAAATATGCATAAGTATCTCCTTACTTTTATTGAGAAAAACTAAACCTCTCATTTTAATATAAGAGTAACAGATTTCAATATATATATATATATATATATATATATATATATATCACCATATAAAAACAAAATATTTACAGCTCTTGGAATAACCAATAAAAGGCAATTTTTTCTTCTTTCAGTTTGTTTACTGTACAATAATGAATACTGTAAAACATGGTGTTGCTGAGATATAATGTAATTATAAGATACAGGAATCTTTTAACATGCTCCTTCCATTTTCTTCTATATAATTTTAAACAGATTATGTATTGAATCATCCTTTCATCCAGAGCACTCTCATTGCTTTTTGTATTGACTACATATTTAAAATTAAATCATATTTTATCTTTATACCTTATATTCTTGTGTATTTTCTACAGAATATATATTGCTATTTCCACTTAACATGCCAGATCTGACTTGCAGAACTTTAAAATAAGTTTGCTTGCCGGTCCAACAGGTGTTGAAGAGTTAAAATATGTGCTGAAATGGGGTCCCTAATTTAGCATAAAAGTTTAAGAACCTTGCTTGAAGAAGTTATCCTTGAATAACTGATCCTGCATAAGTTTTATTTCAGAATTGTGTAAGCAACATTTTCAAGGGTTCATTGTCCTGTGTGTGTGTGTGTGTGTGTGTGTGTGTGTGTGTGTGTACAAAGAATGATATGGAATAGGATACTATGTATAAGGATGGGCAAGTGGATGATTTGCCTGATAGTTGGGTTGGTGTCAAGCTAAAGCTTGTGAAGTATTATTTCAATCCCTAACTACAGAAGCTCAACACTGACAATCAGTATTAACACAAGACTATAAGAAGTGGTAGCAAGGAAGAAAGCATTATTATCACATGTTGAAAATGTATTCTGATCTATTATCAAACAGAAAAAAAATACACCACAAAAAGTAGCAGTGGTCATTGTGGTTTAAACTATCATCTCTCCAATACAATCTCAGCCACGAAAATAAGTTTTCATAAGGCACCTAATATTATGAATATTCTGGCAAGAAAATATAGGCCAAGTGCTGACATTATAAGAATTCTATTAGGGCTTTGTACTTGCATATGCCTACACACATAAAATGTTCAGAAAGGGGAGTAGACCAGAACAGAAACTGCATTATGCTGAAAAATACCAATAATAATATGCTGGCAATTGTGCTTTGATTGTTCACATTTCTTCTAAAGTATTTTTCTAGCCCATGAGCACGTGAGCTTTAAACAAGTTTGATTATAGCCACAAAGTATTTAATGAATCAAGAATAATAGTAGTATACGACATGAAAGGCTTTATGTAGTTTTAAGACTTATTTTGTTGTTGTTGTTGTAGAAAATGGGACACAGGAGGGAACTCAGTGCATTTATAGCACTGTGTGTTTTTTTTTTTCCTTTTGCTTTGTCTTCTTTACTAGAATGTCACTTCCATATTTACAGTTGCCAATATGCATTTCCTACCACCAAGAGCAACAGCTACAATGGCAGGCAACAGAACTATACAAGGGGAAAGACAGACACACACATCTGCTCTGCATCTGCCACAGCATGCCTCTAATGGCACCTGTCAAGCCAGCCACTCACAACTATTTTTTTTAATACAAACTAGAGTCAAAGGCACCTTTCCCTTTGTGTTGACTCCAAAAGACCTTGACATTATTGCCGAGGCTGATAATCCCTGCAAAAAATAAACAGGCTACAGTAAATGTCCTTTCCCACCACTATCAGAGAGGTCCATCATTCGGGCTCTCATTCATCTGGAAAGAGAGTCTAAGGAATGTTCCCACAGTAAGAGGATCTAGTGCCTGGTGTGGGCCTCTTACCGTACAAGAACTTTCACCTTACAAGATTGGAGTCCTAGCTCCCACCTAATAAAAACACATGGTAAATTCCTGCAACCCAACCATAAAAGCAGGGGAGAGCACATGAAGGAGTCATGGCGTAGAAGAGAAGATCTGTTCAAAAGGCCACCTTAAGAGGACCTTGGAGTTGAAATTATGTAAAGACTTCATTTCAAGAACTGTTAAGGAGGTATCCACCTGAGTCAGGGCCTCATCTGTGCTACCTAGATCCAGGTGAGCACTCTGAAGAAAGAACTCTCTGGAAAGACAGCCAGAGCTTCCTAGAAAAGCCTGCCTAGTGATATAGACTTTCCTGAGTTGCTTCTCCTCACGGAGAAGGAACAGAGAAAATCTGGGGGAGGAGTGGTCCGTCCCCAAGGTGAGTGCCAACTGCAAGGGCTTGTTGAGCATACCTGCAGTGGTGGAGTTGTGAATAAGATCAATTTGTGAGATGGATACCATTAATTTTCGGTCAGAGATACCAAATGATGGCCATAAGCCAATCACAATTTACCGGTGTCCAGAATTTCAGGCGTGGCCTGCTGTTGAGCTGCAAATGTTTTCTTTGGAAAGTACAATTAGATGCCAATATGAAAATATAAATTTTTATACAATATTTCCAGTGTATTTTAAAAATTATGTAATTTTACATCACAGCAAACCCAAAAGATAACAATCAGCTGGGGCTTGTGCTGTTTACCTCTTTAGAAAAGCACATGCACTCAGTTCTTAGATTTCCACAACTCCTGACTATCATTATGTCTTATTCATGTCTATTATATTAAAGATAAAGAGGAAAACATAGGGCAAGAGAAATGTGTCCAATAGACTGAATGTTTGCATCCTCCCCCTCAATTTCTTATGTTGGAATCCCAACCCCCAATGTGATCATAGTTGGAGGTAGGGCCTTTGAGAAGTAACTGGTTCATATGAGTGGAGCCCTCATAAATGAGATTATTGTCTTTATAATAGAAATCCCAGAGAGCTCCCCTGTCCATTCCACCATTTCAGGACACTGCAAGAAGATAGCCATCTGTGTACCAGGAAGTGACACCAAATCAGCGGTCACCCTAATCTTGCATTTCCCAGCCTCCAGAACCAGGAGGAATAAATTCTGTTCTTTATAAGCCACCTAGTTTATGATATTTTGGTATAGCTGTATGAGCTAAGACAATATGTCTTTGGGGAGAAAAAAGAATCTCATTTCCCTAGCCACTACAGTCATTTGAACCAGAGTTACACAATGAGTTAGCAAGTATTTTCATAGTTCAATTAATATATTTCTCCTCTATGACTGATGTTAACAGGTTTAAGAAACACAAAACTCAATTTAAGCTGGAGAATCCATTTCTTCATTTAGAAGAAAAGAGCATGAATATACCCGTTTGGCAATTACAATAGAAACTGAAGGAATATCATGTTCAAGGACATATAAGAAATTGTTTTTACAACAGCCACTTTCTCAAAATAAGCATTGTAAAAAGAGTACAGAGGCTGCAGTATTAAATCTATGTTTCTCATTTCTCTTCTTTTTGTTTTCCCCAGTCACCTGAAAGGTTCCTGGCAGTACAGGCCCGCCACATGCAGGAAGCTACAGGCCTCTGGCTCAGTGCCTTCTGACTCCACTTTGAACTACAGGGCAAACAATTCCACAATGGCTCCATAATCTTAAAGAGGGCATTTAGAGAGACAGACTCACTCCGTGAGGCCACAGCAAGCTCAAATTTGCAGCATCAATGCATTAAATGGTCCCAAAGGGAGAATGTCATCCTCTATCTAAATCTGCCATACAGAAACCCAGCAAAACCTAGCTCACTTTCTAGACCCAAAGACCCACTATTTATATAAGTTCCTTCTCCCAACCTCTTTCTTTCCTATATCATCTCTTCCACCCAGTCCCTAGCACCCAAACATTCACACTGATAACATAAATAAACCTTTCAACTGCCTAGGAGTAAAAGCTTCACAGAGGTTGGTCTCAAAGAAAATGCCTCATTAATGTAAAGCACATATTCAAGGACAATAGCAAATAACTGCCAAGGAGATTTTTTATCATTTGTAATTTCTTTTCTCATGTATAACATGTTTCTTTTCTTCCCCTTCATTGAAAATAAACATTCATTCATTTACTCCACAAATATTTATTGATAGGCTATCACATGTTGGGCACTCTTATAACCTCTGAGGATAAGATAAACAATGCAGCTTGCTTTCCAGAAGTTTATACCAAAGACAATTACATGTATGAGGAAATATATAATCTCAGTGGTAAGTTCTTTAAAGGAAATTAAAATAGGGTAGGCAATACAGGCTGATGGAACACAGGGTGCCATTTCAGATGGGGTGGTTTGTGAAGGCCCGCTCAAGAGAAGACATGTGACTAGAGAATAGAGTCAAAGTAAAGGTCTAGTGTGAAGATATTCTAGTTGAAAGGAACAACAATTTGAATGTTCCTATTGCCAGAATGGTGAAGACCACCTGGCTAGACCAGAGTGACAGAGGGTATTAAGAAGTGAGATTAGGCAGAGGCACAATCTTCTAGGATTTTGCATGCCATGGAAAAGAACTATGTGCAATTAGAAGCCACTAATGAATTATCCTCAAATGCATGACACGGTATGATTATGTTCCTAAAAGATTACCTGTTCTCCACTATAGAAGGCAGAGGGTAGGAAGAGAACATGGAAAGTGTGGCTATTGCACAAGTTCAGGAGAAAGACAGTTTGAGAGTTGTACTAAGATAAGTGCTGTGATACAGAAAAGAGCTGTTAGATCAGGAGAATATTTTGAAGGTAGAGACAATAGGATATGTTGACTGACAGGTGAAAGGAGTTTAGAGTTGTCATCAAATAAAATTGTACATTAGTCAGTTTTCTATTTGTATTCAATTGTTTTCTGCTAAGAAATAGCAAAGAACTGGAGATGGCATTAGGGGAGTAGCTGGTGGGTGAGGCCAGGTCAGTTAAAGCTTTGCAAGCCATAGGATAAATGTGAATTTAGTATAATTTTAATGGGGTCAATATTCAAATCTGGCATGTTCGGCGTCCACTCATTAGAAGAAAAAGGTAACTGGACAGAGAAGGTAGCTACTCTGAAACAACTTTAAATCCAACTTGAGGAACTTTAAATCAAAATTTTAGGGAAATTCAGATAATAACTACGCCACCAGACTTTGATGGCCAGGGAGAGACAGACGGCTCTGTGTGGAGAGAGGTGAACAGAATAGATATTGCTGTCCCCAGGGTATCTCATCTCACGGGAGTTACCTACAGCTTTCATGGGAATGAGGACAAAGGATGGGACGGTATATAGTTTCAGATTTTGTAAACCTATTTCTTCCTCTAATGACTTCTAATGACTTGCAACTTATTTTTTCCCTTACAAAAACTCCCTTTCAGCTTCCCAGGTATAGCAGCCATCAAAAGGGTCTAGATATGTACCTTCCTACACTTCCCAGTTTCCCAGCTATTGGAAAGCTGAGACCCTAAAACATCTCCTTGTTCTGCCTTTTCAGGGTCCAGGGTTTGGAAAGAAAACAGCTATGATTAAGAGAAGACATAATAGCAGCAAATATCTCTTCCACTCCTAAAAATATTACCACTATCATGACACATTGAACATTACAAATATTACCTATATATTTTCCTTCCGTAAAACACAATCAATCCAACTCAACCATAACAGCATCATGCCCACATTACATATTTTAACTGACTAGAATGTTAGTGAAAAGAATCATGTAATAAAAAACACGAATGTTAATGTAAAGAAGAAATTTAATTTTTACATTGTGTTAATCTCTTCTTATCTTCTTAATTATTTTAAGAAATAAGTTATCTTTCGGAGTAGTACATTAACTTAAACAATGGCACAGTAGAGACCCAGTTCCTCTAGGAACAAATTATAACACACAGTAGATCATTCCTATAGTATAATTCAAGTGCACACAGCATGATTACACTTGTAAACATCTACACTGCAAACAAACATTATATTAGTAAAATAAGAACTGACATAGAGTTGAAGAACCTTGATAATAATTAGGTATATAATCTTCCTTACAATTAAAGAGGTTTTCAAAAGTAATTAGTTTGATCTTGATCCATTAAATATAACACTAACAGAAAATACCCTATTTACTGAAAAAACATAGGTATACACCATGTAATTGCATTCATTTTTCCAATGTGCTTTTCCTGAATTTCCATGATGGAACCAGCACCGTGCCAGGTGCTTATGATACAAGAATTAAAGCTTAGATGTGCCCTAAACAAGTAACTTCTACTTCTTGAAAAGATAAAGGAAAACTAGTGATTCAGTATAGTGATGATTTACCAATCTGTTTTTAAGGTGAGTATTGATGGAGTATTTTAAAAACATCATTTTTCTATAGGCAGATAATATTTTTGTATGGTATTCTGTGTTTCTACAGCCAAATGTGACCTCAAGTTTTCTGTATTAAAAAATAATTGATTTTAAACAGAGATTTGACAACATAAATACAGAAGTCTTTAGATGAATTCATTTTTATTCTCTCAGCACTGACCCACAGAGAGGGTAACTTGATCTCTTGAGTGAAACACTATAAATGCCATATCAGATCTGAGGTATAGACTTTCATTCCCCTGATTCAACTTATAACTTAGATGAAATTATTGGGAGGGTAGTTACTCCCAGAAAATTCTGAGAATCTGATGGATCAGAGCCAGAGTGAAGAGGCAGCAAGGGAGCGGGTATTCCCATGTTTGAACTCACCAATATTCTAGAACAGATGTTGTTATCTGGGAAGTAAAAAACAAACAACTGGTTTTCCTTTCCTTCTTCCTAGCCAAATAGCCAACTTTAAGGAAATACAGCATTTTTATTTCATGACAATCAAGTTTATGAAGGAAATAATGCTTTTAAGTATAAAAATTTAAATTTAACACCACAGTAATTTTAAGAGGATTACCTGATTACATAGTTGATTTTTTGCAGCCTTCATCAGTTTTCTTTACCCACTTGTTTCAGTAATGAAGCAATTTAAGAGAACGAATTATATATCATGCAAAATGCCCACATATTTAAGTTGTGAGCAACTGAGGATGCGAGTTGAAGTAGACAGTATACATGAGCAGTTTAGTCTAACAATCAAATAAAATACATTCATGATATCCATAATCATTAGTCTGTGGCATGACAATTAGCTACAAATGATAAACAGTTCTCATTAATGAATATAATCAGTTGTACATTTACATAGCCAAATAAAGTTTTTGGCTTGTCTTTTTTTTTTTAGTTCTTCAGCATCTCCTTGAGAGTCAGCTATACACACATTCTTCTACCCTGCAACTAAAAATGTGTCATACAACAAATGAATGCTTTAAAATGCTGACAGAATTGGTATGCTTTAATCAGCTCTATCTATATATCACTCTCTTCCTTTTCTCTCCCTCTCCTCTCTCTTTCTCTCTCCCTCTCTCTCTCTCTAACCCCCACCTGTGCTTTCTCCCCTCCATATACCCCCAGATATCATAAATCACAGGTTGAGCTTCCCCCAAATCATTGTTTTCTGCTTCTAGCTTCCTTCACTGGAAATGTCCTTAACACACTCCTGCTCCCTGTTCCCTATTCAGCTTTTGGTACCAAAGGTCTCAAATGTTGAGGTGGAAGATCAGAAAAGGACAAAGCAGTCTGATCAACCCAATAAAGAACACAAGCCAGGGAGAGGGTCCGGTGACTCAGCATATAAGAGGTGCTGGGGCCAAGGCAGCCATGGGGGATAGAAAGGGAATGGGTGGGAGCAGATAAAGAGCCTTCAAGCCTCAGCAACCTGTGCCCACAGTTCTCTAGCTATGTTAAAAGAAGTAGACAATGCCAGATATGTGCTCTTAAATCCTTAGCAGCGTTCTGGATTAAAGCTTCCTGCAACACAGTATCTTAATAATATTCTGGTGGTGTACCAAGAAAGGAAGAAGAAAAAGAAACAATGTGGAAGAGTATTTCAGAAGAAGAACACAAGTTAATTTTACTCAAATAAAATATTTGAAATGCTATTATCTCTCTCACCATGTTTGTTTCACACAGCCTGGCTTTTGTGGAGAAACATGGACACGTATGTTCAGTTTAAGCTGAATGGGTGGGGTCATAGTCAGATCAAGAAAAACTCCAAGTATTTTGTAAACCTTGGTATATATTACCATTACATGCTTTCCAGATCAGAGCTCTGACCTCTATGACAAAGGGCTAGAATAACTGAATTATGCAGCCATTTCAGTTTTTCATATCAATCAGGGCACTGACCCGTAAAGGTCTAGGTAAGTGTAACTCCCAGGTCTGAGACTCCATCCTGCTCTCGAGTGTAGGAAAATAAGCTTGGAGGGACCAGATATACAACAGCTTAGTAACGACTCCTGCAGTTAATACTTTCCTGGCTATAATAACATCTAGAACCTCCAAGGTTAGCACTTGAATGATCATTTCCCAGGAGGGAGAGACTTCCAGTCAAAGGCTTTTATTGATGTACCTCTCTATTCTCCCTTTTATACCCAGAGCACAGGTATGTCTAATTTGAACTCTTACACTTTACCAAACACCAATGGAAAAGAAAAAAAAAAAACAAAAACAAAAACAAACAAACAAAAAAAACAAGCAACATAGAGATTTCTTAGGAATCTAAACAACTTGGCTTACAGAATTTGCTGGTTTTATTCTATCACAGTTAGCTTGTTATTTAGAGCTAGCAGCAATTCAGCAGGTTACCCCCAATTCCAATTGTTTTTTCTCTGCACAGTACAATTAATGACAATCAGCAGACATAATGTGGCATAGTTAATTTTTTAAGGCACATCATCTGAAAATGGTGAAAAGACTTCAAGTTCCTTAAGGAAAACATGTTTTAAAATTTCCACGGAGATAATTACATTAACACAGGGAGAGGTTTGAGGCTCCCTGTAAAATTAGATTTAAAAATTAAAGTGTAAATTCCATTTAAAGCAAATCTAACTCATCATGCATATTAGAGCAAAGTATTTCAAAGACATATATTTTAATAACACTTTACACAGTCAACATTTAAGTGAAAAATATAGACAACAAATACAATTTCAGGGAAATTAGTGGAGTATGCCACTGAAATTATAGGTGTTCACTCTTAAAATCATCACTTAAATGTAAGGTTCTGTTTAATTCCAAGAGAAATACTTTACTTTCTCAACTTACCAACTAAATTCCTCATTAACCTACCAGAACACAGAAACACTATTGTGCAGCTGATAACCCTCCCTTTTTATTATGCAAATAAGACTATACAGGTGGTTACAGATTTTGAAATAACTGTTACTAATTATACATTATTCTCCAATGCCATAATAAAAATTGAATGAACTTGATATTGACATAAGGAAAATATGCAGTTTAAGGAAATGATATGGTATCTGAAACAGATGTTAGCATAAATTACAGTCTAATAATTTAAGGGTGAAATTGTGCTGAAGGCTCAGTCATCCATAGTGGATTTCTTTATGACTTACCCAACAGGAATCGGGGTTAAACATTCTAAATATGGTTTAATCTCACTTGAATTATACATGATTAAAAGTTTCAATTTGACACAATTGACTAATTATCTCAGAAATTCAACTGTTGTGTAAAAATAGTTCACTTGCGAGGATAACTCATGGCAACACAAGACATGAAGGTCTACTTTGCTGAAACATGAGGAAGAAAAGAAAAAAGGGGGTGAGTCTCACATAAATAGGATGCACCAAGCAACAGTGGCTAGACAGTTGCCAAGCTGACCTCAAAGGCAAAGGCACAGGCAGATTTGGCAAACAGCTGCAGGAAACAAAGGGTGTATGTTCTCAGTTACACAGTCACAGTGGAAGAAGCTGGGGTGCCAGCCCTAATAGTGAGGAGGCTGAGAGGGCCATTTAGTCTGAGTCTTGCCCTCGAAGGACCTCAGTTTTAGAAACTGATGGTATCTCTATTTGAGTTTTGCCACACAGTCACAGATACACTGAAGCAGTGGAATGAAAGGAGTGTTCATATTAAAATTCTCAATGCAGACAATATACACAATTTTTGTAAGAATATTAGACATCTCTTTATTTTTAATACACAAGGAACCACGACAATGGAAGTAGCTGAACCAATCCTGACCTCTGAGAGGCCCAGTAAACCCAGAAACAGAGACCTGCAGATTACTGAAGACAAAGCTCCACACTGTGCTAGCTTTAGGATATTGTCATAAATACCGTTATTAGTGTATTTAAGAGAACTGACCATATGAGCAGGGGATTTTAGCAAAGTAATTGCTTTCCCAAATGTAAGCACTTACACTGACCCTGGACAAAATAAAAAACTAGGGTTCACTCTGAGTGCTTTATCATCTTAAGCATTAACAATAGCTTCAATTTATAAACCACCACTATTTTACCCTTCCTTTATAGCTTTGTGAAAATATCTAAAATATGGTCCATAAATCTTGAAGTCTCCACATACAAAATTTATACAAACATGTGTGCGTGCGTGTGTGTGTGCACGAGTTGACATTTCCAAAAGCATATTTGACATTGCTCTTATCCCTTAGGTATCTGGGTGACAGAAATATAAACATAACAAACCCCAACACAGCAGATCAAAAATCTATCCAAATCTAGAACTGTGACCTTGAGTTAAGGAGTTCAGTGAAAGAGTTTTGAAAATACTAAGATAATGATAAATAATCCTGAGAAGTTGCTATTTACTGGACTATATCTGCATAAACAGCATATCCAAGTGATTGCTTCATGGTACTTCCAAAAGTAAATGCTCTCATTAAATAGGAGACTAAGTCCTCAAGTTTTATGTTTTTCCTTATCAAAGTCTTGAGTGGAGGTAAGGTAGGTATAGGTTTCTTTATTAGGTATCACTAAAAGTAGGGCATGGATAGGGTTACAATTACAGGGGTGGCTTTAGACCCAAGGAGGGCTGGTCATAAGGCTTTACCGTTATGAAGACATAATTCTAGGCAACTTCTTGAACTTGTTGAGGAAACAGCCATCAAAACATAAGGCTACATGATGAAGGGGGAAAGAGGCTAGAGTGCCAGAGGAGAGAGCTGGGACTCAAGGAGAAAGATGGCTTGAAGGTTATCCTTTGAGTTAGAGGAGCAAGGTCTAAAGTCTGATTAAGGATTAAGGTGGGAATCCCAAACTCCTTGCAGTCGAAGCCATAGTATCTATCATTCTGGAAAAGTGATTTAATTTGAAATCCTACCAGGGAGGGAATAAACTGGAATGGGGATGAGTGATAAGCCTGGTCATTCACTGTTTGCATCAGAAATTGGGAAAAAGGTACCACACAAGTAAAAACAAGGGGAAGGCACAGATATGGGAAAAGAAAAGGACCTGATACTTTTTTGTTTTTTGTTTTTTGCTTCAGGCCCAGAAAATTTTGAGAAGAAGCTGGAGTTATCTCATAGGGCTGTAGAGAAAACTTCAAAGAATCCCTCTGGAATCAATTAGTGTCTACAAATATTTATCTAAGTAGTCACTCAAAGATATTTGACAGGTAAATACTTAAATTCAATGAGGTCCAATAACACAGCCCTGTGAACAGAGTGTTTGTGTTTGTTTGTTTTTTTTTGTTGTTATTTAAAGCTATTATAACATCACTAGGCATTTGATAAATGAATGAAAATGGTATTATTGAGCTAAAGTGTTTTGACCTCCATAAAACATCTTCAAATTGCTCTCCCAGCTATTCAGTGCAGCTGAATACCTAGAACAAAAGAATAACCAATGAGGTCGAATTACAATTAAAGTCTAATTTTCAATGATGTAGAGATAACTATTAAAGTCATATTGACTCTTTTCATGTGGACAGACTACTAGTTACAAGCATATCTATTGTGAAAGAGATACTTCATAGATTTTCTCCTAAAATCTTCCCAACAATCCAATGAAGTGGGCATTATTTCCATTTTACAAACTGGAATACTGAGGTAGAGTTTTAGAGGCAGAGTGAAGAACTGAACCCAATACATATCTAAAGCAACTGATATCAGGACCTTGTAGAGATATCGATACTTCCATATTCAATGCAGCGTTATTCATTCACAATAGCCAAGACATGGAAACTACAAAAATAAATGTTAAAAATTAAAAAAAAGAGATCTTAAATTTTTAATGTTTATTTATTTAAAAAAATTTAATTAACATTTATTTTTGAGAGAGAGAGAGAGAAAGAGAGTGCAAGCAGTGGAGGGGCAGAGAAAAAGGGAGACACAGAATCTGAAGCAGGCTCCACGCTCTGAACTGTCCACACAGAGCCTGATATGGGGTTCTAACTCACAAACTGCGAGATCATGACCTGAGCTGAAGTCTAACACCTAACCGTCCCAAGAGTAGACCGAAATGTTCTCATCACACCAAAAAATGAGAACTATATGACGGGATGAAGATATTAGCTAATGCTATGGTGGTAATCATTTTGCAATATATAAATGTACCAAAGCAACACCCTAAATTACACAATGTCATATATCAGTTATATCTCAATAAAGCTGGGGAAAAAAAGAAGTGAACCCACAATTGCTTACTCCAAAGCATGCCCCCTTTCCACAAAGAGAAAAAACAAGAGTCAACTCCAGAATACCAGGATTTTTAAAGATGGTTTTATCGTATCTTCGCATCAGTATTTTTCCTGAAGGACTCAAATAATAATGCAAGTCATAAGAAACACACTTTGAAGCACTGATTTACTAGTTAAAGTAAAATCAAGCTGTACATATTTGTCTCAATCTACAAGTATTGAAGAAAGAATAATAGGTATATTTAATAGGTGATAAGCACCTTAGAAAGATTTGGATGTATTTATTGTACATACTTATTAATTATAAGCCAGAGGTAACTATAGGTTATTTTATAAGTCAAGTGACTGTCAACCTATTATAGTAGTGTGTCAACTGTATTCCCTTCCACATTCCCCTGATGGAAGTGGGTAATTATCAAAATTACTAAAGTAAATATATTTGAATTAAAGCAAACTACACTGTAAATTTTACGGCCATAAGTTTTGTAATGCACATGGGATTTAGTAACAGGTAATAGCTTGGCTGCTTTAAGGGAGGAAAAATAGTTCATAGCACAGCAGCTAAAACCTAACAATGGCTTGAGTAAGAGTACCTGACTCAATTATTATATAAATAAACACTCCTACAGGACAAACTCAGTTATGGTTACAATGAAGTCTTAAGGAAAAAGCAGGGGGCCTTTTAAAACAGACACGACATATTCGGAAGCTATTGAGAGAGTGTATTAATTTAAATCATGGTTCACAGAATAATGTTTAGGAAGTCAGTCTTCTTCTATGATGACAAATCACACCTCAAAATCGCCTTGTAGTCATAAAACCCTAGAGCTATGTGAGACCCTGAGTTGTCCTTCAGCTTTGGCCAACAAAAATATCAGCAATAAGTACTGCTCACATTCCACCTGCAGCATTGTCTAAATGAAGGGAAATAAGGCATTCATGCAAGAAATTAACACATGGCAGAAAATAATACTGAGCTCCAGGGAAAAATTCAGTCTTGTGTCACAGGAAAAAAAAAAAAAACAATCAAATAATATAACTTAGAATATGAAATCTCTAAACACTATCTCATTAGTATAATTCAGCACTTTACTCCGGGGACAGGTATTTTTTAAATATTTATTTTAATCTTATTTTATCATGCTCTTAAAAAAATTCTTTACTCTATATAACTATATACAGGAAAATTCCACCACTAGTTTTCATTTAGTTATTCAATCTCATTAATAATGTCTTTTTCTGCTAATGTTAGTCATTATTTTGGTGATTCCTATTGCATTTATTTAGAAGGTAAATGAACATTCTGCTCCAATATGCTCAGTTTTCATTTCATTTCATAAATGGAAAAATAA
Organism: Panthera uncia; assembly: GCF_023721935.1. Classification (NCBI taxonomy): domain Eukaryota; kingdom Metazoa; phylum Chordata; class Mammalia; order Carnivora; family Felidae; genus Panthera; species Panthera uncia. The sequence goes on along the minus strand of NW_026057580.1, from coordinate 80,547,324 downwards.
TTTCTCATGTAGGATTCAGCAATCAATTTCAGACTATGGAACCACTGGGGCAACTGTCCTAAGGACTCATCAGCAGTATGTAAAAAATAAAATGTTCTAATATTATACACACATAAAACAATGATGTTAACAAAAATCATCTAGCTATTTTATAGTGTTACATCATGTTCTGATGCCTTGGGACTGGTCTGCAGAACCAAAGTTAAGGTGAAATCAAACTGAAGATAAAGCCCAGGGATAGAATCTTCAAAGAAGGGCTGAGGACAGAAGTGGCACACAGCAACATTTTGCGGGTGCATGCCTAAATAGGACAGAAAAAATAAAACCACAAGAGAATTTTTTAAGTATTTCCTTATCCAGACTCCTTTCTGAACTCTTAAGCAGAGTAAGGAATTCCTGGAGATACTGCCTCCAGAAGTTATGTAACAGCAGGGCAGATCAAAAAACCAGTTGTCTTTTTTTTTTTTAATGCTGTGCTAATTTTTAAAATATTTCTCTCTGAAATGTCTTCCTAAAAAACCATATGTGTATGTAAAAATATGATCCATGTAGTATGCAGCTAATCTGAATGTTTCCTGTGCTTTAAGTGTTTGTGCATGATTTCAGCCAAGAGGAGTTAGGCTGTCAGACCAAACTGTACCTTTTGACCCATGAGCACCAGACTGCTTAAACCCCAGCGAATACCACTTTACAACTATATCCTGCATAGAATGTTTTCTTCAGTGTGTTTCTCTCACTGGTGTGTCTCTTTCAGCTACTTATTTTGTGTTCTGGTAAGCAGTTCGGGCCCATAATGACACATAATTATAGGCTAGACCTACTACCAAAAACAAAGAAAGTGCCTAACACTGGTTGTCAGTGTGTCTTTGCTAAGATGGCTCCAGGTTCCTCCCAGAAAATGATTGAGGAAACAATAGGTAAAGATCTTCAGGACCTTCAGGATTGGCAAAAGCCTTCCAGCATTATGGAAGGCACCAATAATTTCACCAAAGGCTGGAAGGCTGGGACAGCATTTGCATGAGTGGTAACTGAAAGAAACTGATGCTGGAGAATTCTGACTTGAGAAACTGAAGAAAGCCCAAGACAGAACACCAGAATTGAATATGAAGAATGAATCTTCAGGGGTGCCTGGGTGGCTCAGTCAGTTAAGCATCCAACTTTGGTTCAGGTCACGATTTCGTGGTCCATGGGTTCAAGCCCCATGTCGGGCTCTGTGCTGATAGCTCAGAGCCTGGAGCCTGCTTCCGATTCTGTGTCTCCATCTCTCTCTGCCCCTCCCCTGCTCATGTTCTGTCTCTCTCTGTCTCTCAAAACTGAATAAGTGTTAAAATAAAAAAGAATGAATCCTCAGGGCACATGGGTAGCTCAGTCAGTTAAACATCCAACTTGATCTCGGCTCAGGTCATGATCTCAGGGTTCATGAGATTGAGCCCCACCTACATCCTTGGGCTCTGTGCTGATAGTGTGGAGTCTGCTTGCGATTCTCTTATTCCTTCTCTCTCTCTCTTTCTGTCCCTCCGCTGCTCATGCATGCATGTGTGCACTGTCTCTCTCTCTCAAAAATAAATAATAAACTTTTAAAAAATTAAATGAATGAATTTTCATAAGAATTAAGCCAGAGTTTTCAAACTTCAGGTCCTGACCTATTAGTAGGTTGTGAAATCAATTTTATAGATCAAGATCTTTTTTTCTTTTAACAAATAGGATAAAATTGAATAAAATGAAAATATCACACTGTGTCATTCACAGTAAACTCTTAGCCATGTGATTTTTGCTTCATCTCTAATTTGCACCTTGTCATGTCACATAACGTCTATGGGTCACATTTTAAAATGTATAAAAGCCAGTAGCCTAAATATAAACCACCATAAGTACTGCCGAGTTAGCATCTTCTGTTTCACAAAAGGTACTCCCCACAGAAGACAGGCTACAAGAATACAGAAATGGCCCCTATACTGTGACAAATTTCAGCATGAGAAGTGGTACAGAATTTGTTTGCCTCTGTGCAGTAATGTTATCTATGGCTTGTTAAACACTGGGCACCTATGTGCTAAGTGCCACCCACCATCACCACCACTGTCCTCAGACAACTGTATCTCCAGGCTGTGGTTCAGTTTCCTGATTGGTACTGTACAACTTCATTGAAATTGAAGACTTATCCAGATCCCAAACTCTCTTGATCCAAGCCTTAGTCTGTTTAGATCCTTCCAGGCTCTTCTTCCCATCACACAGACCCTTTTATTTAAACTTCCAAAGTCTTCCTGGTGATCTGCTCTTAGCCACCAAAATTTTATTTTCAGGGCTGGACTTGACTCTGCTCTTTGGATATTCTAGGCAGATTGATGACTATTCCTGTAAGAACCACCCTCCCATATGGGTCCGTTCTGCATGGCCAATGCTCACTTTTCTTCACTAACTTAAGTCCTAATATATTGAGTTTCAGTTAAGGCAACTTACTCCATAACTTTCCGTGATCCCATAAATGGACTCTTTCTCCCAACTTCTTAGCATCAGGTAGGTCTGCAACAGTCAGCTAATGCAGGTCATCTGCTGAGTCTGCCTTAGAAAAGGAATTCTATTCTTTAAGAGCTGCCCTTGTAAATGAGTCTGGTTTCATGGCAACTGTAGATTGTTCCATCTCCGGGCACTTGACTGAGGAACTGTAAAGGCAATCACAGTGAAGCACAAAGTGCTCAAATAAACTTCTAAGAAATCAAAACAATTTTTGAAGTGTGTTTTAATGGCATTTATCCTTTCCTTTTTATCTCTTCTAGTGTTGGAAATGAGCGTATTCAATCTTAAACCACATGATTTTAGTTGGGAATGCTTTTGGCTATGAGCAACAGAAAACCCAGCTAACAGTAGCTTAAACAAATAAGGGTTTATTTTTCTCACGAAAGGAGACGAGGTTGAGGTAGATAGCTGCTGTTACTAGTTCAGCAACTCAAAAAGAGACTTCTGTGATTCTCTTGGCCTTTCCTCATGATGTTTCCTCGCGAAGCTGTGTGCATCAGATCGTGCTGAAGGCACAAGATGGGGGAACAGAAAGGTCAGAGCTGGCCACATATGACCCTTTCATCTAGAAAATAAACATTCTTGAAAAATCCTTCCAGCAGCCAGTCACATGGATACCTGAAGCTGCACATAAAGCTGTACAATTTATAAAGAGAACTGGCAACATTAGCTGAAACAGATAATCCACTGCTTGTGTTGGGCACACTGCCACCCAAAACAACTTGGGCTCTATTAAGAATGAGGACAACAGAAATGAGGATCAAGTTAGCAATTAACAGTTTACCACCTCATGCCACCTCCAGCTACAATGTCAATGAGTTAAAAGAATGTAGATATTTTGTCTATATTCATGAATAGGCGAGTCTTCATAATATGAAATGTAAGAAACCAGCAAACATTTCTTGGTCTTTAGGTGTTGACTAAGGAATGTTTAGGGAATAGCATCCTTGTTTTCACATACAATGGTGTACTCTTAATATTTTTATTATATAACTGGAACAGTTGAATTCCCAAGAGATCAAGGTTTAGAAAGAAAGTGTTCAAATTTAATTAGAAGAGTAAATGACAGATTACTCTATGTGGCATTGGAATATAGAGATTCAAAATCCAATTTTGCCTCTTACTAACAATAAAATCCGGGATAAATCAAAATCTCTGGAAGTCAAACTTTTTCTGGAAATCAAAACCATTCCAATAGGAGCTAAGTTAGATTTAATGACAAATTTGCTCTAGCTCAAAGAATGATTTTAACTTTCTAGGATGTTTATGAGGTGATTCCTGAGGTATGGAGCAGGGACTAGCCTTGGGCTTCTCAAGGTCCATAAAGCCATTTTGTTAACACGTCCTTATTGAAAAATCAATATAACAGACATCTCTGTTATGCCTTAGTGTCAAATAGCAAACCTTCTGTGGCAGTGGTGGTAACAGTGGTGGTAGTTTTTGCTCCCTGATACACAGCACTTGCTGCTTTATAGGTAGTAGTATAAGTGGTCACTGAACGGGTTATGATTTCTCTAGAAATTACCTGGGATCCATCTCTAGATTCTATTAATAATAGAAGAATGCTCATTTTTAATGAAGAGCTTCTATCTTCAAAAATTTGTGGGCCAAGTAGTTATTTTCTCTGAAATAATAACACCATAGACCATGATCTAGAATATCAACACATTTTGCTCCCCTGTCATTGCTCGCTGGATCACAGCTCCTTAAATTTTAGACAAAATTGGGGCGCCTGGGTGGCTCAGTCGGTTGGGCGGCCGACTTTGGCTCAGGTCATGATCTCGTGGTCCATGAGTTCGAGCCCCGCGTCGGGCTCTGTGCTGACAGCTCAGAGCCTGGAGCCTGTTTCAGATTCTGTGTCTCCCTCTCGCTGACCCTCCCCTGTTCATGCTCTGTCTCTCTCTGTCTCAAAAATAAATAAAACGTTAAAAAAAATTTTTTTTTTAATTTTAGACAAAATTTATTGAGGGAAATCATAAAATTTATCGGCCCACAAATAACAATACTTTGGCACAATTAGCTCTAACACAAGAAGCCTTTTTAACTGTTGGCAACTAATCAAATTATTTTACTGTACTATGGTCTGAATGGTTTTGTGCCCAAAACCCACTGAGGTTCACATGTTGGAACCCTAATGCCCAATGTGATGGTTGGTATTAGAAAGTGAGATCTTTGGGTAGTGTTTGTTAGTCCTGAGGGCAGAGCCCTCATAAATGAGATTAGCAATCTTATAAAAGAGATCCCACAGAGCTTCCTAGTTCTGTCAACCATGTGAGGACATGGCAAAAAGATGCTGGCTATGAACTAGAAGGAGGCCCTCACCAGAAGGGGCTCATGCTGCTGGCATTCTGATTTTGGATTTCCTAGACTCCAGAACGGAGAGGAATACATTTCTATTATTCATAAGCCACCCAGTCTGTGGCATTTTGTTATAGCAGCCCCAACAGACTAAGACACACGGTAAGTGTTGTCTTCTTTTAAACATTTAATGGATTCTCTTTATATTATTACCTCCCCTCCTTTTGTAACTTCTCTAAATGATAGTCTATTGTAGATACGTAACTTCTATTTTATTTCTGTCAGCATTTTACTTGAGGACTCATTTCTTCCCAGGACGTCTTTTCACCACCATTGCAGATACTTCAATGTGGAAATTTTACTTTCCTTTCAATTTCTGTTCTTAAAATGTTTTATACATTTATTTTTTCCATCTCAATATATAAAAGCAATAATAGGAGTAATTAATGTTTTGCTATTTTACTCCTAGTTTATGCAAAGTAGTCATTTGATTATCAAATCCATCCAGGATCTGCAATTAGAGCCCGTTCTGCAGCTGCTCTTCTCCTTTCTTGTAATGCCTGTTCCTTTCTTTGGAACTGTTGTTTTCTAATGCGTGTGATGTACAATACTCAGAATGCATCTTCAAAATAAATGTGCCTTCTCTTTCTCTCCAAGGCCAAAATGGAAAGACCCTGCACAAGCTTTTCAGAATTAAAGTGGTGCTTTTAGGGCTTGCATATTTGGGGTGGGGGGTGGGATAGTGGATGCAGTCAGCTGCTTTGGCAATTTGGCTGTCACTGTCACACGAGGCTTTCCAGATGTTCGAATATAGAAATGTCATGAAATGCCACCACGAGGCTGCATTTCTTTCTATTCTTTTTTCCTGTCTATTTTCCCCCCAAGAGAAGAATGAACAAAAGCATGGCCATCGCAAGTATGACTATACCTAGGCTCCCTAAAAGGTCTAAGAAAGAGTGCCAGAGAATCTCCAGGATGCTTTTGGTGAAGATCAAAGTGGCACAATTTACTTGGTCAGACAGTTAGACTGAATATTTGAAGTAAGAAAGGATTCTGTATTAACTCTGCTAGAATCAGAGACATTTTGTAAGATTAAACGACATTAGGCAACTGGTACATAAAGATGCAACTTATTTTTCATAATTTGATATAGTACTGGAGTATATTCACCTTTTTGAGAAACTCCTTTCTTCTAATGAATGCCATGTACTAAGATTTCCATTAGCACTAAGCTTTAAAGAACACATCTGCTATACTTACCCAATCATAGAATTGTAAAATAACTTTTAAACTGGAAAGGGGCCCTAGAAACTATCAATATATACTCGTAGTTTATTCAAAACTGTGATTTTAATTTATTATAGGAATATACCATGCACGTGTGTGTATTTGTTTGAAAGGAACATACCTTAATTTTCAAATTCACTTTACAAAATAATGGCTTTGACAGTAATAGCAGAAATTGCAAGCCAACCATTTGGACACATCTCTTCATTTCACACTTCTTCCCCAGGAAGGACATCACTGCATAAAGTTCCTCTACATTGCCACTAGTTTTCAGCAAAAAAACCAAGGAAGATAAAAGAAAACTATTCCAATTATGTGTTTCTTTCTGGCTACAAATCAAGTTTACAAAAAGAAGCCTGATAAAGTTATCTTTTTAATTCCTTGAAAAGAGCTTCTTCATTTTGTTTGAAAATTCTTTTAGGAAAACTGCTCAAATGTCATTCAGAGGGGAGAAAAAAACATTGTAGAAAATAGATTTAACAACTCTTGTAGATACTTGCGATAGCATAGCAAAGGCATCACATTTTAGATGGGTTTCAAGGATTTTATTTAAATTTCAGAAAATAATTAATTTAAAAGAGCTGTCATGGTGACTGACAAAAATAACTTCTGAATGGAAATTCCTTTCTGAAAAGTACTATGCTCCAATCAAATTTAAAAACAGAAGACAACTTATTTATTACAGTTATTTATTCTTCAGGATTTTCCAGGCACAATCATAATTCTTAGGCCCTAGTGGGGCCACTTTAAACCTCAATGGAAGACCAGGTGCTCAGGACACATTGAATCTAGTGAGGAAGAAAGTACATGCACATAAAAGGGTAAGTAATGGCACACTGCAGAATACTGTGCATAAAATAAATGGCCTAGAACATAAGACCTATAAAAACCAGAAAAAGAGGGTTCACCATGGGCTGGAGTAGTGGAGGATGATTTTATAGAGAAGTTAGGCATTGATAAGTGTTTGAGAGGGAAAAAAAAATGGTACAATTCCCATGAGTAGTGAGGAGAAAGTGAGCATTGAAATTGGAGATAATGGTATAAGCAACACAGGGTAACCCAAAACAGGAAATAAAACCAGACATCAAATAATCCTAATCGGTCACAGACAAGGGCTCAAAGTGAGGAGTAGTGTGAAAAAATTAAGCAAGTAGTCAAGAAATTGATTATAAAAATTTTTCAGTGCCAGCCCAAGGGAGTGGGGACTTCTACATAAGCTCACAAAATCACTTGCAAAGTTACTGTTACTGCTGTTGTTGTTAATGGTGAATACACATGTCTAGCGCCCACTCTAGTTATTCTCATTCCCAGAGGCTAGGATTGGAGACTATTTGTAAAACAGCCCACAATGCTGGCTTCCAGGGCTTGAGATCTGTGCAGTCTAACAGGTCCCCATGCTAATAAGGACCTCATGCTTCATTGAATAAGCTGATGTAGCCATCATAACATTCTTTTTTTTTAAGGTTTATTTATGTAAGTAATCTCTACACCCAGTGTGGGGCTTGGACTCACAACCTTGAGATCAAGAGTTGTGTGCTCCATTGACTGAGGCAGCCAGGCACCCCCATAATAACATTCTTAATAATTTTATCACCGGCCTTTTGTCTCCCACCATCCCTCATCACTGCATTCATATATCATGTTCACAATGGCCCATGACACAGAATTAAAGTGGACCCCAAACGTGTGGGAATTCAACACAACCCAAAGTGAATACACAGTAAACTTATTTACTATACAGCTATGACTAAAGCAGGGTATACGGACAGCCCCAGAGAATCCTTGTTTTATGCCTGATCAAGAACTTGCATTGAAGGCAGAAAGAAAGCAGTGGTATTCTAAGCAACCAAAATGACTAAAGGACCCTGCCACATCCTTTCCTACTCACAGTACTTCTCTGTATTGGCCAACCTTCTATACTAAAAATGATGACAAACAAAAAGAAAGATAGGGCAACCCATAGCTTCTTTTCTTTTTTTTTTTTTAAATTTTTTTTAACGTTTATTTATTTTTGAGACAGAGAGAGACAGAGCATGAACGGGGGAGGGGCAGAGAGAGAGGGAGACACAGAATCGGAAGCATGCTCCAGGCTCTGAGCCATCAGCCCAGAGCCCGACGCGGGGCTCGAACTCACGGACCGTGAGATCGTGACCTGAGCTGAAGTCAGACGCTTAACCGACTGAGCCACCCAGGTGCCCCGTTTCTTTTCTTTTCAATTCTTCCTTCTTCAACTCTAAGCCAAATGAGAGTGCTACTAAAATGTGAATATATCCAAAAATTAAATTAAAACACCTGAGTTAGTTTGGAGGAGTATTTCTATTATTCTGATGAAAAAGAAGCATTATGCACATACAAACGACAAAATGCAAATGTGTAATGTCAACGTTTCTGCATATGAATTAAATGATCTTATAATTCCATTTAAAACTGTCATTGTACAATATAAAGATGAATAATAAAACTCGGACTGATAATTTAAATTTTTAATTTTTATTTACTTAGCGCAACATTAAATAAAAAATTTTAAAAACACCATGACAAGTCGAGAGACCATGGAAGAGTAGAAAATTGTTACACTGTAGTTCTTTAATGACACTTTTTTTCCTGCTTTTGAACAAGTGGCTCCACGTTTTCATTTTGCACTGGATCCTGAAAGTTATGTAGATGGCCCTGCACAGATAATTGTGATGATCATGGCTGAAAACCGTTGATATAGGTAACAAACAGTCAAGAATTCTGAAGAGGGAGGTATTTCATGAAGTTTAATCAGTAGAAGCCTGATTTCAGTAAGAAAGAGAATTCGGAAACTCATTGGAGATGTTTACAACAGAGTGGTGAGGAATTAAGACCTTCACTAGGGTGACTGCAAACAGAGAAGAATAGAAGTAATAGAAAGAAAAGAGAATCTAAAGAGGCAAAAAATGGCAGGAAAGGAAAACAGAGAAATCAAAACCTGTCTCCAAATGTTGACACCTCAGTGACTAGCTAACAACAATGCTGTCAAATGAAACAGGAAGTCAAAGGTCTCCACTTTATGCACATTGACTTTTAAGTGAAAGAGAGACATTGAAGAGTCCTTGGTCATTGTCCTGTTGGATGTGCACTTGAAATGAAGGGAAATCTCGTTACCATTATAGACATGGTGTTTCTTTATGGAATTAAATAAAAGTATACGGTAAAGATAGAGGTAGAAAGCATCCAGGAGTGCCTGAGCTTTACATGATGCCACAGCTTAGAAAGCAAGAGGGAAAAGAGCAGCCAGTCCTTGAGACAGACGGAGCAGCCAAAGGTACAAGGAGGTTGAGGAAGGCAATTCAATGAAACCAAGCTAGAACAGGGTTTATTTATGAAGAATTGAGTACGATTGTGTTGTATGCCTTAAAGCAAAGAAAGTGCAATGTGGTAAAAGTGTTTTGAATTTTTAAGTATATATTCATAAGTGACCTTGGAGGAAGCAATTTCAGGAAAGCAGCTTTTCAGCATCGTCAGACTAGAGAGAATTTAGAGATTGAGTGGGCGATGATAAAATGGAGGTTGCAATTGTACTGCTCATTTTTAAGATGTGCTCGGCAACAGCGAAGTTAAAAAGAAGAAAGGTGAACAGCATCAGTAGAATCAGGTGAAGTATTTTTCAAGATAAATTAATATTCATGTATTTATGCCTTCACCATTATCTCAGTGTTTTCTATTATTTTATAGACCACCTACAATCCTTTGAACAATCAAGGACAGATAGATGGATGAATAGAAATGAAGATAAAAATAAAAATGATGAAGCATGATAAAATGTGTAGTCTCTTGTCTATCCAAAAATACGTATCTGCTATATGCAAAGTACTGTGAAGAAAACAAGAATGAAAATATGTGTGCTGCCCTCAGGGAGCTTACTTATAGTAAGGGGTATATTTACCATTAACAGTTAACTAAACATCAAACAGAATCCAGTAAAGGTCATAATGAAATGAACATCTAAATAAGCCAAATTGTTATTATTTTTTAATCCCAAAGTGTCACATAAATGTTTCAGTGGAGAGGGAGAAATTGAAGAATCTGAAAACGTTACTTGGGGATGGTGTTAGAACAGGGGGGGAAAGGGCCCAGGAATTAAAATACGAATACCTCTTCATCAAAGACCAGCAGGAGAGAAAGAAGAACATTTGAAACTACAGAGCTATGTAAATCAGAAGAAGATGCTATATTGAACTGTTTTGGATGAGGGAACTCAGGTCAGAAAGCTTTGATGGTCTCAGTGAGTTAAGAGGTAACCTCACCTGCTGAGAGAAAGGGTGAGAACATCTGTGAGAGCCTCTACAAAGGACAGATCAATAGGACTTCTGACCGACTCCTTCCTGTATTCACCCTGCTGGAACACCACCACCCCTCCTTGGCAGGCAAAACATACCTACTTATTTTTGAGTTTGTTTTCCCCTTGAAATCACCTAATATTGTAACTGTACACAACAATCAACTTCCTTCCTGAATTTCTATTATCCTTACAGTTTGTTCCACATGTTAGTATTATGTACTCTTCTGCTTAGTCATTTAGCTGTTTTTTGAGTGTAAGTCTTATCTGTGAATTGTTAGAAGCTCCTCAAAAACAGGGAGGCACACCTTATTCTTACTCTGTGTCCTTCCACATTTCTGCAGAGTGATCTTTCAATAAGCAGCTCTTGATTGACTGAAGGAGGAGGGAGAAGTATAAAGACAGATTTATACACATATAAACACATATAAAGAGAAGATTTCTCCCTCCTCTATTATTCTAGGGGATTTATCATACTAAATTGTGTATCTATATATGACTTGTACAAAACAAGATACCAAGAAGCAGTATTTGTAGAACTCAAAATACAGACTTCAATTGTAAAGGTAATTTTTCACCTCAGTGAATTTTAAAGAACATTTTCCTTTAAGATATATTCTAGATTATAAAAGCAGAGTCAGGTCTGATCATTCAGTGTACAATATAATAAAAAAAGGTAGATTATTACACATTCTATCCCCAATTTTACCAGGAGGATGTAGGAAAGTTAAAAAAAAAAAAAGTAGATTAAGGAGGCACCTGGATGGCTTAGTCACTTAAGCATCCAACTCTTGATTTCGGCTCAGGTCATGATCTCACAGTTCGTAAGTTTGAGCACCATGCTGAGCCCCACATGGAGCCCTTCATGGAGCCCCACGTCAAACCCCAAATCGGGCTCTGTGCTGACAGTACAGAGCCTGTTTCGGATTCTCTGTCTCCCTGGCTGACTCTACACCTCCCACGCACACATTCTCACTCTCTCTCTCAAAAATAAACAAACAAACAAAAAAAAAACGGATTAAGTAACTACTCAATCTGGATAATTCAAACCAAAACACACTCTGGTTAAATCTATTTTTAAAAATGTTATGAATAAAATAATCATACAAGTAATCCTGGCAAAAATTGATTTTTTAAAAAATAATCTAATAATTGACTGTCACCATTACACTGGTTCATAGTAAATTACTGTACTTTCATTTGCATTTTTGGAATGTGCTACATTGGTCTTGGTTTTAAATGCTGGATGGACTGAAACTATGGAGGCTGATGATTCCTATTTACAGTAGATTCTCACTATAAAACCCTTAACAAACGTATGCTCTAAATGCTACACTGAAGGACATGCACATCTTTTACTATGCCAGCTGGGAAATTTATTTGATCTGCAGCATAATCAAAGTAATACCAGTGTAAATACTTTATAATGGGTTTATCATTTTGGCTGCCTATTGTCCAAGTGCCTCAGAACCTTCTGATTTATGAATGAACATAGCAAAAAGCTGGAATTTTATTCTTTTAATTTGACCTGAGCTACTGCATAAGGCAGTCCCAAAAAAGACATGAAGTAGAGTGTTTTCATATCTTTCTAATTTTTGCATAGAATTCCAGAGCTGGAATAAACCATGGAGACCATAGATCAATCTTCTTTCTCCTCTTGGAGAGAAGGTGAAGCTCAGAGGGGCTGAGTTACTTATCCCATGACACCCATCCAAAAAGCCATGGGCAAAAATTATAATTGATCCATTCTAGACCCTTTGTCACTTTAGCATATCAATCATTCAGTCATTCAATTTTCAACTTTTTTGCTGAAGTATAAAACACACAGTTCAATGAATAACCACAAAGTGAATGTTACCAATATATAACATTGTTAGTAAACCAGAACCACATCTTCAGGTTCCTTCCTGGTCACTACTCTCTCCTTCATCTCCCCAAGTAACTATACTACCCTGATTCTGCACCACAGTTTGTTGTATAATTTTATCCAAATAAAATCATACAGTGTAGGTCTTTTTATTTGTTTCTGTTTGTTTTATTTGGGAAAGTCACCCAAGATACTGCAAATAGCTATAGTTGATTCATTTCCTTTGTTATATAAAATTCTACTGTATTAATATACTGCAATTTCTTTATCCATTATAATATTAATAGTCATTTGGGCTTTATTCCCCATTCTTTAGCCAAAAGAAACAATGTTGCTAGGGCTATTTTTGCCCATGTCTCTTGGCACACATGTTTAAGTTCTTACGTTGGATATATGATTAGAAATAAAATTACTGAGTCATATAGTAGATTCTGTTGTGCTTTAATAAATACTGCTGGGTTCTTTTTACAAAGTGGTTGTACTAATTCACTTCCCTACCATTAGTATTTGAAAATATATTCTTAGAGCTTTAAAGAAACATTTATTGCATATCTCTACTGTATTCCAGAAATCATGTTGATTTCTAAGCAGCAAATATGACCAAGGGACAGAATCTTTTGAGAACTTTCAGTCAAATAAAGGTGACTAACATATAAATGAACAAATGAAAAAAAATCCATCATTTTTAGTATCTATACAATATAAAAATATAAATATTTGTAAATGCCTCCAGGAACAATGCAACATTGTGTCTTATAGCTAAAGAATGAGGCATAAAGCCCAAATGTCTACTAATATTATAATGGATAAAGAAATTACAGTATATTAATACCATTGAATTTTATATAGCAAAAGAAATTAATAGACTATCGATATTTGCAGTAAATTGGTTGACTTGCACCCATCCTGGTTGCAAATGACTATAAAAGAGACAGTGCAGGCATTAATGAGTGGTCAAACCTAGATGCACACAGAGGCCAGGAAAGTCTTCATAAAAATGACAATGTTAAGAATAGCCTTAAAAGATGGGTTTCTGCCTGGAGTACCAAGGAGGAAAGAACTTCCCAGAAAGAGGAAATCTGTGAGCAAATTCACCAAAGATTTTATCAGCACCCCACAGTTAGAAAACTGGGACAGGAGTGCTAAAGTGTAGATTGTAAGTGGTAAGGATGAAAACATTCCAAAATAAGGGGTAAGACCATGGAGTGCATAAGTGCTCTGCTAAGGATTTTGGCCTTTATTTCATAGACAATGAGGAATCATCAAAGGGCTTTTCACAGAGGACTAAAATGATCACACTTGAATTTCAGAGAGATCATTATGGTTTTGGAGGATGGATTAGAGAGAGACACAATAGAAGTCCAACACCATTTAAAGATCCACTATAATAGGCAAAAAGAAAGATGATGATGGATTATACTGCAATATTTGCAGAGGGAAAGAAAGGAAAAGAGTGAATATGATGTTAATGAAACAGAATCAACAGAAGGTGCTGTGAAGTAGATGTGGGTATGAGGATCAAGGGGGTATTTTAGGTTTTTGTTTGTTTTTTGACTAGGTGGATGTTAGTAATGCTTGCCAAGATCAAGCAGACCAGAGGAAAGAAATATTTAGAAGAAAAAAATATTTCCATTTTGGAGAGATCTAGCGGGTAATTTCACAGATTTTATACGGCCATGCAGTGTGTCAGATATCACTAGTTTTCCCTCAATACTCACCATCCCTTTTTTTTTCTTTTAATGGAATTAACCAAGTTATAACTGGGCTCATAGCCTCACAATTAAAGACTATATTTCCCAGCTTCCCTGGCAGGAAGGTGTGGCCATGTATTCAGTTCTGAACAATGCGATTTGGACAGAAGGTATTCTGCAAGTTACAGGTCATAGCCTTACTAGGAATATTTGGGCCCCTTTACTTCCTCCTCCTTTCTCATTAACTAAAAAGGGAATGTACTATTCATGACACATTTTGTCATGTAAACAAGAGCAAACAAGAGCTACTCAGGAGTAGCAGAACCACAAGACAGAGGAAGCATCTTGCAGAACAGAGTTGCTCTAACCTCCTATATATTGTTTTAGATATTTTACCTGAGAAACAAGCATCCAACTTGCTTAAACCACATTCTCTCTTGGTCTGTTGAAATTATTTAAATGATATCCTAACACATGGACATCAGAGATGGTGATATCTGCCATAGGCCAGTGAGAGGGCAGGTTATGATTTCAGTTCTCCCACCATGGAGAACACTGCAAAAAAAATAATAATAAGCATATCTTCAAAGAAATATTTCCTATTGGACACTTTCATTGACTATCATGAGGCTTTTTTATTATCACCATTCTGCAAAGGTATAGAATTCCCAAAAGTAAAGCTGAGTGTTTATATGAAAACTTAAGAGATACTGTTTAGAGGCCACATGCTTCAAAGAGCTTAGTGACTTAAAGAAAATTGTTGATTTTCCCTTCCATATAGTCATGCCAAAGTACAGAGTCAAAGTTGGTGGTGCCAGTTCATTCCCAAGAAATCAATGAGATAATTAGTTTCATTCCATTGTCATCTTTTCCACAGTCAAATGGTTGCCTCAGATTCCAGACAGTAGGAGGAAACAGAGAAAAAGAAAATGTACCCAATGTCCTACAGTATAAGCCCAGAGGTGTTACATATCCCTCTTGCTCTCATTTCATTCTCAGGAACTTAATCTATATTGCCAGATGTTATCTACATAGAATGATGAGAGTCTTGCCTTTTGCCCAGGTAGAATAGTGTAGGTTTTGGGAGACCAATAGCAGCTTCCTCCACATTAGGATAAATAAGAGGTCCAAGAGAGGAGGGAAAAAAAAAAAAAAAACAAAGTAAATAGATTTGGGTCAGATTATAAAGGATCTTAAAGACTAAGTGACATGACAAACTTTTTAAGCAACAAGGTTATAACTGATCTAATTGTAAGTTTGAAGGTTGAGTGGAGATGAAGTAGTGGTAAGGAGAGCTTTTGGGAGGCCACTAATTTAGATAATGAAAGCATTTATATAGTCTGGAGCAAAACAATGGTCTTGAAAATAGGGAAGAGGCGTAAAATGTGTATAATATAGCTAAAGAGAATTGAAAACAGTGTTGGGGAGGGGAGGGAAAAAGGGAGTGGTAAAGCTCACTCAAGGTTTCAGCTTAGGAGGGTCCCTGGGTGGCTCAGTGTGTTCGTTAAGCATCCAACTTTGTCTTAGATCATGATCTCATGGTTCTGTCTGTGAGTTCAAGCTCCTCATCGGGTTCTCTGCTGTCAGCACAGAGCCTTCTTTGTATCCTCTGTTCCTCTCTCTCTGACCCTCCCCCTCTCTGTCTGCCCCCCCCCCCCCCCCCCCGGCACACCCCCCCCCAAAAAAAAAATAAAAATAAAAAAAAAAAAAAAAGACTTCAGCTTAGGAGGCCCTGGTAGTAAACACTGCAGCAGGAATTTGGGGAAGTGAAGAAAGAGCTGGGTTTAAGACAGGTTGCTTAAAGGTAACTGTGGGCCATTTAAATAGAAATGTCCCACTGACAGGTTGTATTTTCTTAAATATCCAAAAAGGGGCCAGCATTTCATACAGCTGTGGCTATAATCTTATGCCTGAGCAGAATAGAGTGAGAAGTAAAGAGAATGAAGGATAAATAAGTATGTGAAATGCCAAAGCTTGGGGGAAAGCAGAAAAGAAGAATCAGTGAAGAAAGCTAAGAGATTGGTTGGATGGTTTTGAGGATCACATAGAAATGCTACAAGCAGAAAGAAGGTCACCAAAGAGTGTCCCCTGCACCTTCCATAATGCAGTCAAAGTAATGACTTCAGAACTATCTCATATGCAAACCTAGCCAAAGCAACAGGCACTAGATTGCATTTTGTCTCTATAACTTTTGTTTTTAATTTAGAGGACAACTTACGGTATAACATATTACAAAACAGGAAGTAGTGTGGCTTCCACAAGAATGTTTCACACTGCTGGGAAACAAAACCAAACCCCCTTCCCAAATCAGTCAGAGTATATTCAAAAGCAGGTTTGAACAGATCCTCAGGAGACAAGTGCAAATTGAAAGCAGTTCTAGTCAAGTCCACTTGGTTGTATAGCTTCTGGAAATTTTTAAAATATCACTGGTGTTTCTGGAACTAGTGTCTTTTTATTTGGAGCTTGATCCTGACATCCTCTTCTAGAATACAAATTATTATAATGCAATGTTTTATATTCAAACTTTGCTTTGGGTATAAAAACATGAGCCAATTGACTTCTATTCTTTCTTCTGCAAGTCAAATATTTCACTCAGTTAACAAACATACATGATACTTATGAGGAAAATTAGTGCTTTAAATAAAAACATCCATTGTACCATCTGTAATAGAAATTATGGTCACTTCAACAAGTAATTAGAAAATCAAAGTAAATTTCATTCTTAATGAAGAAAAGTAGTTGAAATTGTATATATTGGTTCATAAACATGTTTTCTTTTAGCTTTACACTTTTTCCAATTATGTAATACAATAATTATAATATTTCACTTATCAAACAAATCACAAGGTTTATTTACATATATATAAAACACATATTTTAGTTTTATATATACATATCTATACATAAATGTATATATCTTCAAATATAACACATTCCTGCCTAGGAATGTGTTTTATTCTTTTTTAAAGTATGTTGAAAGAGCAAAAGCATTTCCTCCTCTTTGTGATTTTCCACAAGAAACAATTCCTGAAGGAAATTAAGAAGATACCATGAGATTATATCATAGTTAAAATTTAGAGCTAGATGGGATCTTTAGACATCACCGAGACCAACCCATTCATTCAACAAATAAAGAAACAGAGACACAAAGCTTAATTGAATGACCCAGGACTCCTTAATCCCATCCCTATTCTCTTTCTACTGTAACACTAAATCTACATCACAGAAAAATATATACATAAAAAATTATTGGGCAATACATAAATTCTACAGAAGATTATAAGTTCCATTAAAAACATCATTTTATAAACATATTACTCCCTAAAAATGATAAAGCTCTGTTCTCTACTATAAAATCTGAGGGAAGGGATAATGGAGAAATTTCTTTTTTTATACATGAGGAAACAGGTTCTAAATGGTTAAGTGACTTACTCAAAGTCACACAAGTAGTAAATTCAGCATTTTTTTTCTGATAGTCTACACATATAAATGCACAAATAAATATGAAATGGCAGTTTACACAACCAAATTACAGAAGTGAGGTCAGGGCAGAGAACAGACTTAATGGCAATGTTGCCACTGTGATGGAATTTTACAAGATGAGTTTGGCTAATCCCACAGCTAGCTTGCTTCCAGACTGTCCTCACAGGTGATGTCCTCATCTAGCCAATGGCCTAAATAATTGCTAAATGTATCTGTCCAATTCAAGTGTAAACAAACAGAAATATGCTGAACAAGAAAAATTTTAAATGTTTAAACTATGATTATTTTTAAGCATTTGTTTTTAAGCATTTTTATATTTAAAACCATTAAAACATAGTTTACACTTTAAAAGATTCTTGATATTGAAAGTTAATATGTTACCTGCTTTTCCAAACACTTTCCCAGATTATGGTCAGGTTTTGAATGGATGTGTCTGCCTGCCATAAATGGACATCAAAAATCTGATTTATCTGCTAAATACTCTAAAGGCTTTCCTTAGAAATAATAATATGGTGAATACTAAAACCAAAACTCATTTCCTAGAAAGGAAGAAAACAGCATCCTTGGAATGATTTAGAAAAAATAAATGCATAAAGTTTATGGTAAACAGTTACAGATGTTGGGGCACGTGGGTGGCACAGTTGGTTGAGATTCCAACTCTTGGTTTCAGCTCAAGTCATGATCTTATTGTTCATGGGATTGAGCCCCACGTTGGGCTCCACTCTGACAGTATGGATTGGGATTCTCTCTCTCCCTCTCTCTCTGCCCCTTCCCTGTTCATGCACATGTGTTCATTCTCTCTCTCTCTCTCTCTCTCTCTCTCTCTCTCTCTCTCAAAATAAATACACTTAAAAAATAAAATTTACAGATGTCAACTGTAATACAAACCAAAACATTAACAGGATTTATTTAACTGTAAGAATTATTTACTTTGTTCTATTTTTCCCATAATCAAAATTAAATGGGTGAATTCAACAAGTTGTGCACTGAAAGTAATAATGGTAACTAATATTAACATGGCTATTTACATGTATTATTTCAGTTAATCCTTTCGATAAAGAATTAAAATATATGAAGTAGTTACTTTTATAGACCCCTTTAACAGAAAAGGAAGCTAAAATGCAAAAGCACTAAACTTCAATGGATCACCCAGCAGAAAGACCCTCAAGTAGAATGACTCTGGAGCCCATGTATGCAGCCATAATGCCGTATTTCCTCTCTGGTTAGATACTACCTACAGAAAGAAGCTAAACATGTTCTAGGAATAAATCCAGTGCAATACAAAAAATAATTACTTAGTATTTGATCTGAAATTTATAGTGAGTGGGCTGAGTTCTAAGTGTAGCACAGTAAATTTCTCCAATATTAAAAACCAGAAAATTAAATTACGCTTTGCACTTCAATAAAGTAAGAAGTGGCCAACTCAGTAAAACAATAGTTTTCTAGTTACCTCTTGCCCACTGCTTCTTTCCAATACATACCCACAGAACAGGAAATAGTTGAAAAGTATTACTGAGCAAGCAACATAGATTGGACTCTTATGCACTATAACCATGTACTTTAAGGCAAGTGAGCCCCATCAACCCCATAAATAGTCAGACAATATTTATTGTGACTAAAGCACATTATTCTAAAATCTCAGTTGCTCTTTCCCTGCTCCAAAAATTACCAAAGCTGTAAGGAAATGCTACAAGTAGGTACCCAGCAAGAACACTAAAAACATTATAAGGAGTTTATACTATTAGTCTAAAAGTTTACTATCTATGGAGCTTTTGGGTCTGGACAAAGTTCTACAGAATCAATAAGCACCAGGCAGTTATTAAATACCAAAAGAATTGTCACATGTAAAACAGCTCATTCCTCAACAATATACAACACGTGCAGATGAGACTTAATCCAAGTAAGGATTTATTTTCACAGCCTGACTATATGCTCTCCATTTCTCATTTCCATAGATACGTTTTCTTAGAATCTACAGAGCATGAATTTAAAATAAAATAATACTCAATGGCTAAGGAGTTCAGAAACTTATTTTATATAAATAAGTTGCCTATCAACTAAGAATATTTAAATTTTTCAAATCTCTTGAGAATGAAAGAAAATTAAATTACTGGACAAGTTCATTCTGATTTAAAAGAAGGGAGGGGGGAAACACTTAGACATGTGCCTCTGTAATGAAAAGTCAGAAACTCTAAGACAATGAGCACTACATAATAATCATACTCTTTGAAACAAAATTATTGAGTAATACTCCATAAACTACTAAAATTCATTACTATTAAGCAATATTAAAAACAAAACAATGAAGTAATAGTCATAAAGGTAATACCAGAATTTGGATTTCTCATATATGGATGGCCTCCTGCAGTAAGAAGGCATACTATAGTTATTGAAATAAGAATTTTTCCTCTTATAGATATGTCCAGTGGTCATCTTTCTCTTTCCATTCTGACAAACTGGATGCAAAGAGAAGAGAGATACCAGAACAGTGAAAGACATGGAATTATGTCATCTGAGAAATAAAAGAAGTATTTTCAGGGTTACTGGACTTCAAATATTTGAAGGACTTTCCTACAGAAAAAGAGCTGGATATATTCAGCACCTGGCAGAATTCCTAACACATTATAGACACTCATTAAATATTGACTCTATGACTGAAGGGATGAATCTATTAATATACAAATCATCTGCTGATTACATCCAGAGCCAAAAAATTACTATAGAATCACAGAATTAGGTACAAGTTATGGAAAGGTAGAGTTTTGCTCTCATGTATGAAACAAATTAAAAACTATAGCTGTAGAAAATAGATGCATTGTCTTTAAAGGCAGAGTGTGCCTCCAAAGCTCTGCCCATTTCTGGTGGCGGTTACAGAAGGGGGTGCTCTGCAGATGGCCATTCGGACTGGCTGACTTTGCAAAATTCCTAAGATACTGTGATTTCCTTTCCTTTTTGAATTTCTCTGTTAGTTTGATCTCATTATTCATTTAGGCTAGTAATTTTTGTTGTTTTCCCTCTGCCCTCATAATTCATTCTTACTTTCATCCTCACGTATGAGCAAGTAGCATCACAACAGAACAAATCTTCAGCTGCTCATCAATTTATTGTTTCCACTCCATCATACAGTCACATGCCAAGTTCTGGTGAGCAGGAGTGAAAAAGAACCAAAGTGCTCTCAGACTACAAACGCCACCCGTGTGTGTGTGTGTGTGTGTGTGTGTGTGTAATTTACTTTGGGGGTTTTTTGGGGAAAGATATTAGCACATTTTTTTATAACTTCTAAAGATGATGACTTGAGTAATACCACAGATGTAGCTAATTTCCTACTTTTGTTCATTATAGTTATCTTCATAGACAGAGGGTGTTAAAGAAGCAAAATAATTTGGTCCTATCTGAATCTCTCATAATTGAATAGATGTAGCGAAACTATGAATATGGGTATTATACAAGTTTTAAGGAATCTGAATTGTTTTCCTTATTCTTCTTTGGAATTTAGAGGAGAAAATCATGATGCTGTGGACTGGGTGTTTGGGGTAAGATTGAGGACTAAGAAACCTTAGTTTCAGACTTGACACTTCATCACTCTACGCCAGATTCTCACGTGTAAAATAGGGAACATAAGTAGCTATTGACCCTTTCCTGCATTCTAGGTTTGTGTGCATCTAATATGAAATAATAGCAATGGAATATTTTGTTCACAGTACTATATACAATTATCAAGTAGCCCTAGAGTACCTATCATGTAGCTTGAGGTATGGGTTTAAGATCCACGCATAAAGAAGTATACACCCCAGATTAGTCCAATTTAAAACCTATCAGAGCTATAAAGTAACCATTCTAGAACAGGATTCCACTATCACCATTCCAGAAATAAAGTACTTATTCTGCGATATGGTTATTGCCACTAACATCATGTACTTCTTTCTGAACTGTGTTACAAAGACAAAGCTATATACTCTGGAAATGTATAAAATCCATATTACACAGAAGATAGCCCTTATATATTTTCATTTCATATTGATTTTGTATTTCCATCACATTCATTGCAAAGTCAAGTCACGTGAAAAAAAAATCCATAACTGAACATTAAAAAAGCACTATTCATACAAGGGACTTACTACTATTTTGCATATCTATTCCTTTTATTTTATTCTCTACATTATATAACGTAATGCTGTGGTTTGAAAAAAAATGAATACCTGTATCAATTAAAGTTAATATTCTCCTGCCTTTTTGAAGGAGCAAAATATATTAAGTCCATGCAGGATCTTACTTTCTTTCTTTTTTTTTTCTCTGATGCTTTTCAGGTTCTTTATCAATATCAATGACTTAAGACGGTATTATCCCATGGCTGTCATTGAAATGAACGGTACTACAGCATTCTCATATGAAAGGGCATTTGATGATTTAGCAGGTGAGAGATTATTAAATCTTGAATTTGAAATGCTGGGACATTATGAAACTACAAACTTCAAACAATTGTGGAATCCTCTCAAGCTCTATCTTTAGGAGATAAAATACCATGTAGGTTTCAACGTTCCAATGTTTTCAGAGGCTTTGAAAACTGAACCACCTGCAGTTATTCACACACGAACTTTGTCTTTGCAGTAGATGTATCCAAACAACATCATTTGTGAAAATATTTTATTTATTAAATCATAGTTAATTACATTGGGAGTTTTGCAGAAAAAGACACAATACAATTAATATTAGCTATTCCACATTTAGAAAGCAAGAATTTTCCTAACTTTCTTTCAAATAACATTAACATGATAGATAAAAATGGTTTTTCTTTCCCTAAAACATTTGATAAAAGATGAAAGTTAAGCAGCTCTAAACTTTTAGCAAATCACACATACATAGAGGCAATCTGATTTAAAAAAACATGCATAATCTCAGAGATCTGCTGCTTAATATGTAACACCTGGATTTCTGAGAAAGAAAAATGAATGCACATATAAACATATGTAAATTTTCAATAAATTTTAGTTATATATAGAAAGTGTAGCACACAATTCACAGATAACCTTTAAATGTACAATACTATTTATTCTAAATTCCATATAGCCAACTGATTTGAACATAATTGTTTCGCTAAACTTTTGAATCAGTAGTTGTAGTCATCAGGGTTCTCCAGAGAAATGGAACCAACAAGATATGTGTGTGTAAATGTATCACATATATTTACATATAATATATACACACACACATACATATGTGTGTGTGTGTGTGTGTGTGTGTGTGTGTGTGTGTGTGTAGGAGATTTAGTTTAAGAAACTGGCTCACACAATTGTATAGGCTGACAAACCCAAAATCTGCAGGATAGGCTGGTAAATTGGAAACCCCAGTAAGCATAGATGCTACAGTCTGAAGTCAGTCTGCTGGCAGAATTCCTTTTTCTTTGGGAAAGGTCAGTTTTTCTCCATTAAGACCTTCATTGATTGGATATGGTCCACCTACATTATGGAAGACAATCTGCTTTACTCAAAATCTACTGATTTATGTGTTAATCTCATCTAAAAAAAACTTCACAGAAACTTCTAGAATAATGTTTGCCCAGATACCTGGGTACCATGGCCTAGACTATTTGATACATTAAATTAACCATTAAAGTAGCTAACCTGTGGTTGCAGTGGACAAACAGGGCCTTTCCATCATGAATGTTGGTTATTTTCTTTTACTTGGAAGAATACTGAGAAAGCGAAATGAAGGATATTCGTGTCTGAATGACATGAGTGACTTCGTTGAATTGGAAAATGGTTTGCAAATATTAAGAGAATACTTCCTCAATTACTGTGCTATTAGACAATGTCAAACCTATAGCTATAGCACACTTTCCAGTGTAGTCAGCATTGTTAACATGTTCTCCAGGACTTTCTTAAGTCTAGAAAATTAGCAAGGCAATAAACTGAACTTAGATTTGGAATATTTGCTAATTTCCATAGAGTAAATACACCTACCATGGCCATTTCCAAACTACCAATATAGTGTCACTTGAGAAGAGCTGGGAAAAGATGTCTGATACAACAGACAAAAGTATCCTCAAGAGCCTAGATGTTACTAATATGTAGTAGTATAACCAGGACAAAATAACCTTGGAAAATGAACTTTGTTTTTAATACGATTTACTTAATTCTAAGTTTACATAATTTAATTTTCCATAATGGCTGTGTTTAACAACCAGCTCACAATTCCTAAAAATTAACAGTCAGTTCTCGTGAGCTGGTAGCGGCCAGCTCCAGGAAACCACTGCAGCCTCACCTTCCCTAAACATTGCTGCTAGAAGATACTTTACAATGAGAACTTAATTCACTAAGAATCAAAGATTAGCATTAATAAAATATAATGAGCTCCTCCTGTAATATGTTCAGCCATATCAGTTATTAACATTATTACGAACTCACCCATCAGCTCCTTTCCTGTGGGCAAGCTTTGATGAACAGAGTGACAGTGTGGAGAGATGTGAAGGGATGTGGAAACGGAAATAAACTTTTCTCATAGGAGGTTCTCATAGAAGCAAGATGAGCCAAATTGAAAATTTAGGTGAGAACTGGCCTTTCACATGTGGTTATACATGACAAATGCAAATATAGAGAAATTTTAATTGCTCAGTTTTACTATGAACTTTTAGATAGAATATAATTTTTTTTAGGGTTTTTGCCTGAAAGTACACATTCTTTGGCTGGTTTGTGATTTTCAAGCTACAATTCAGGAAGTTTTCTTAGAATACATGCTTACATATCTGCTGCACAAAACTATATTTGCCAATAGAGGATGCAAGCAGTATAGACCCAACCTAAGACACACATGAATTTTGCTAGTATTAGTATGTTATACATATTCTAATGGGAAAATGAAAAAGGGGTGGAATCCAAGCTCAAATGCTTTTTGTCAATTTATTAGAGAGTTTGTCTCTTAAGATACTTTACAGAACTTTCCAGAAATTTTCAAAGTCTACCTTCAGAGAAAGAGATTCTAAGAACCCTAATAAAAGTGACAGACTTGAAAGTAAAAGTAAAAATAAAAGCTCCATGTGTTCTAATTTATGGCTGTGTTCTTGACTTCACACACAGCAGGGTTCTAGGCCTCGTAGTCTGCAACTTAATTTTTTTTTAAGTTTTAGAGAAGACTATGACACTGACACAAGTTTAGAGCCCTGAGATGGTTAGGTTTGGTAATTTAAAGTTAGATAGATAGATAGATAGGCGTGTAGATAAGCACTCATATGCATGCACACGTGCACACACATAATCACACACAATCTTATGTCTACATTTCAATTTTCTTTTTCTTTAAATTTTTTAATGTTTATTTATTTGAGAGAGAGAGAGAGAGAGAGAGAGAGCAAGTGGGGAAAGGGCAGAGAGAGAGGAAGACAGATTCCAAAGCAGGCTCCAGGCTCTGAGCTGTTAGCACAGAGCCTGACTTGGGGCTTGAACTCTCGAAGTACGAGATCATGACCTGAACCAAAGTCGGATGCCTAACTGAGTGAGCCACCCAGGTGCCCCCACTTTCAAATTTTAGCTTCCATATAGGGTCAGCAGCTGAAAAAAAATTGTGAAGGACATAAAATCTGCCTTCAAATACCTCATCTTCATATCCATTTTTCCTTTCAATTTCTCCATTCTTTTGAATTCGACATTCATCTGTTCCCTCTCAGGTATGTTGGAGTTATCTCAAGAACATCACAACCATCCCTGTTACATGTGGCATTCCATTCTAGTTTTTCATGCTACCCTTCTCATCTTAAAACAGATACACTTGATATGTCAGTGTATCAAGATGAGGCTCTTGTTCTGCACTCTCTGCTAGCTTATCTTTTAAATTCTCTGTGATAAAATTTTCCATGGGTGTTTAGAGATCCTGGCCACCCTCTGGCCCAGGCATGTTGTTTGTATTTTTTTTTAAGTGTTTGGGAAATTAAACCTCAACCAATACATCAATACATACCAGTGTAGTGTAGTAGTCCTAAAACATGTCCACAGAACATTAGTTCCTCAGAACGTCAACACAATTATGCAGAAAACATGGGTTCTATGATAAAATAACTTTGAAGATTGGTGGGTTCAACTACAGTGATTTAATTCTTTTCCTTTCAGAACATTTACTATGCCAGATGTGCACTGTTTATCTCCAAGAGGGAGACGAAACTGAAGTGTTTCATAATCAAAACTGACCGTGGAACTTTGTTTGATGTCTATCTTGGAAAAATTGCTCCATGCAATATAAGTAGTCCATGGATAACATACTGTAGAAATTAGACTTTCAAATAATGTTGAGTGAGGTTAGCCTGTCAGTGCTCCTCAAATCAAGCCATGCAAATGACGTATGACTCTCTGAGTGATAAAAATAACAAAATTAGGGGGAAAAAAGACAAGGGAGTCTGTCCTGAGTGAAGGAGTACATGCTATCCTGCATCCTTTTATGATATGCAAGATATCAGTATGTAACATTCTCATATAACACTTTTCTTTTAAGAAAGGAAAGTTATTATATGGTAAAGTCAGTGCGCCCTGCAAGGAAGATGGGAGTGGGTGTTGTTGGGCAGTGGGTAGACAAAAGACATATCAAGATGGCAACCGGGAACTGGAGCCAAATCATAGGACTGGGAACATATCCAAGGCAAACGGTGAAAAAGACATGAGGAGAAAATGTTGGCAGTCAGAACTGATTACCTAAAAGTAGAATACATTTTCCTTGGAGAGCTGTCTTTAAAGAGCTCAGTGCATGTCCACCTTTTCTCATTGAGCCAGTGTGCCACCCAAACTTGGATCACCTTCAAACATATGTCTTCTAACCTGAATTGGATATCCCTTTGAGAAGCAGCAATTCTCACATCTTAGAACACACATGAAGCATTTGAGAAACTTTCAAAATGCAGTCTCAGACTGCCACTCACCCAGAGATTCTGATTCAGTAGGTATAAAGTGGGTTTGAGAATCTGTAGCAGACTCTACTCTGAGGAAAGCTGATTTAAAACTTATGGATGGAGACAGAGAGAGACAGATAACATAGGGAATTCACAAAGCATGACCAAGTTCATTCTAGATTAGAGCAATTTCATAAGTCCTGTAACTAGACTGTAAGTAGGACATCCGAATCTTCTTAAGTACCCTTTCCTCATCCATTACTCCTATCACAAATGTCTTTACTCTTTTTACCTTTCTATGTGACCTCAGGATAATGGAGAGGATGAAGTTATGATGAAGGGCATGAGATGTGAGTGAGACAGCCTGGGTTTGAATCCTTGCTCTAACACTTGCTAGGATCTGGTGAGTCACCAAACTCTATGTCTCAACTGCCTCTTCTGTAAACTGGGGATAATTATAACACAACCTACTTCGGAGGGTGTTAAGAAATGAATGTTTGTGTTCCCCCAAATTTCATATGTTGAAGCCCTAACCCTTAGTGTGGCTATATTTGGAGATCGGGCCTCTATAAAAGTATATATGGGTAAATGAGGTGTAGGTATGGGGCTCCAGTCCACTAAGATTAGTGTCTCTATAAGAAGAGACACCATAGAACTCTCTCTCTCTCTCTCATACAAAGAGGCCATGTGAAGACACACATACACACAGATGGCAGCTGTCTGTAAGCCACGAAGAGAGCCCTCACCAGAAACCAATCATGCTGGCACACGGATATCAGACTTCCAGCCTCTAGAACTATGGAAAAATACATCTCTGCTATTTAAGCCACTCAGTTTGTGGCATTTTGTTATGGCAGTCACAGCAAACTAATACAGAGGGTTACTGTAAAGATTAAATGAAATAATATATGTAAAAGCATTTAGAATGGCCTTATGCACATAGTAAAAATTCAGTCAAAATTGACTGAATAGTCAAAAAAATTGACTAATGCTGTATCTTACAGAAAAATTTTGGAGGTATAATTATGATATTAATTATATTTCATGAAGATTAATCTATAATCATAAAAATTTCATAGTAGATAAATAAAAGTAATTTCTCAGGGAACCTGGGTGGCTTAGCCAGTTAAGCGTCCAATTCTTGATTTTGGCTCAGGTCATGATCTCACAGTTCCTGAGACTGAGCCCTGTCTCAGGCTCTGCACTGACAGTGTGTGGAGCCTGCTTGAGATTCTCTCTGCTTCTCCCCCATGTCTATCAAAATGAATAAATAAACATAAAAAAAAAAAGTACTTTCTCTTCTTTCAGTAACTCCAACCACTTGTAAAAGAACAAAGCATTCCCTAATTATTTCCAGTATGGCCAATAAAAACATGGTTCTCTGCTTTTTTTTCCCTGAATTAAATGGTTTATGTTAGACACAACTAGTTTTCATGTTTCATCAAGTTTCATTGGCTTTAATCAATTCCTATAATGTAGTGGTCCATTTTTGACCACCATTGGCATGTCAGGAAGTGATGCTGTTGTTTGAGTTGGGGAGCAATGTAACCTGGGTGAACATTTGCAGCCCCCCAAACCCCAACTTTTGTAATAATATTTTCATGAATATCTCCATGAAGTTAACCATTATGACTGGGAATGGAATGATACACAGGTCTGTACTAGCAGGTGTTATAATATTGGATTCAGTAGTTTCACAAATCTTGGGATGCCTAAGAAATCTATACCTTTTGGGCACCTGGTGGTTCAGTCTGTTAAGCATCTGACTCTTGGTTTTGGCTCAGGTCTTGATCTCATGATTTTGTGAGTTTAAGTGCTGCATCAGGCTCTGGGCTGACAGTGCAGAGCTCCCTTGGGATTTTCTCTCTCTCCCTCACTCTCTGCCCCTCCCCCACTCATGCTGTCTCTGTCCCTCTCAAAATAAATAAGCAAACTTAAAAAATTAAAAAAAAAAAGAAATCTACACATTTTAATTTAGGGAAAATATAAATAAGTAAGAACATACTTTCTATACGTAGTCTTAAGCTAAAGCACAGTGATTAATGGATTCTTTAACAGGTATTTATAAGAGAATGTGGGAAAGTCAATAAACTATGCACAAAAAGAGATAAATTTGAACTCAGCACTTCAACAAAAACAAAAATACAGCCAACCTGGAGTACAGCAAATACATTTCAAACATAAAATTTAGGCTGGAAACTTTCTGGTAACTCAAATCAAACTGAAATAGACTCAGGATTAAATGCTATGATTTGCTAAAGTATGTCATAAGTTACATTATTACATATGTACAAACTTCAAAATATATATATTATTGTGTATTATAAAATACATGTTCTATCTGAATTCTAATCATTAGGCCTATAGTTCTTTCAAGAATATCTTTGACATGTGAATATGATGATCTATTTCAGCAATAAAGTATTTAATCACTTTAATTTTCATAATTAGAGGTAAATATGGGAGTTGGTTTACTAAGGAATAAAAGTGTCTACCTCCCTATATTTTAGGGAAGAGAGTTTTGAGCTCTAATGATTCCAGACCAGACAGAACAGGAAGCAGATTCAGGAAGGTAATTAACTGCTCAACTTCACACAGCCAGGAAGTAACGGTGCCCAACTAAATATATAAGGTGTCTGACTCACAATTGGTAGGATATATTTTTTAATTAAGAGCATTTCCAAACTACACATTGTTAAATTCCTCAAAGGCCATTTAAAAGAACCAATGTATTATTTATCATGTCAAACTTTTCTTTTAAAAAGTCAGCTTCACTTTAGTCTAGATTTAACAATCACTCATTCCATTGTAGTAGAGTTATTCTTTTTTTTTTTTCCCACAAGTAACTATTGCACACTTACTATCTGCTGATTGCTGGGCCAATCACTGAGAATACAGTGGTAAATAGAGAATTCCTACAAAGTTCACTACACTCCAGCAAAGACACCCTATGAAAATAATATACATTTACATTCTGTGTTGAAAATGATATAAGACAAGTTCAAGTTTCTATGGGAACATATAAATAAGACCTAATGTGATTTCGGTGGTCAGAGAAGGCAGTGTTCCCAGTGGCTTTATATGCAAACTGAGGAAGCTAGCCAAGAAAAGCTAACAGGAGTTGAAAGAATACTCTAGGTAGAAGAAACACATGCCTTACGGAGGAAGAAGTATGGTGTCTACTTTCAAAGTCAATGTGGCCTTCAGGTACAGACTAGGGCACACAGTGAGACTCAGGGTAGTGGGATCAAATGTGCACAAACCTAGCCTCTCTTAAGGATGTTAGTCTTTTCCTCTGGAGTAGCCCCTGAATCATTCCAAGAAAGTAGGTGTGACAAGGTATGACTTGCATTTATAAACAGTCCTCTGTTTATAAGGTGGTAAATGAGTTGAAAGGGTTAAGAGTGGATGTGGGGGAGACAGCAGGCTGTAGAATCTAGGTGAGAGCTAATATTAAGATATACTAGGAGTAGAGATAAAAGACAGGTCCAAAAATATTTAGGAAGGAAATCAAGGAGACTTAGTGTTGGGTTAGAAATAGGGGGTGAGTAGAGACAGTCAGGATTAGTGAGATTTTACTTAATTAAAAAAGAAAAAAAAAACAACAAGAGTGTATTCATAGGACATCTGTATTCACAAAAGCTAATTGATGATTCAGGTTAATTACTGTTCTCCACATGTTGAATTTCTGACATAGTTTCTGTAAGCATAATTCAGCAACACAACAATGGCAGAGACTGTCATGCCAAAATGAATTGCTAACATATGCAATTAAAATAAATGTCTATGAGACATAACTGTCAAAATAGTAATTACGACTTGGTGAGCTAGAAACAGTCTGAAAACTTATTTGAAATTAAATTCCTGTCCTCTACATAGAGTCAGTATATTCCAAACCAAGGTACTTAAAAAAAAAAAAAAAACCCAATCAAACTCTTTATTACTGAATATTCAACAACATGATTCAGATAAATAGTATATAACTGGGAACTGTTTTGAGTAGTTTAATGATTTTGAAATCATGTTCATTTGAAATATATTTCAATTTTGAAAAATAATGAAGAATAAATCACTCTCAATTTTAAAAATCTACGGTCATTTATGCCATTCATTATGTGTAAATAAGTTTTCTAAGATAAGAGCAAACTACCAAATACGAAGTTAGAACTATGAACATATGTAGTAAGGAGCATTTACTAAGAAATCTAGTAGATTTGGGAAAGTATAAAAATTTTTGGGATATGCATGCAATCAAGAGTACCAGAGGTATTTCTCTGTTTAGAGGGGCTAACAAGAGATAAAGAGTCTTTACAGGTAAATAAGAGTATTCTGTAAAAATATTACTCGAAAATTAATATTCTGAGCCATACTTCTACAAATCTTAAGGAGGTATCATAGTTCACCAATTCCAAGACTCAAATTTTTATTATTATTATGTTGACATTTTAACATCTCTAAAATCAAGATGCCTCTTATGACTGATATTGTCTTCAAATGCTGGGAAGACAAATATAAGGGACAGTCATTACATTACACAGTTGCGATTACCTGCTCTTGATCATAGCTAAGCAAACTGCTTCCCTACTGACTGAGCCATGTACACTGTTGGTCCAGTATGTGTTTCATTTAACTGCTGTTTAAAATATCTTTGGGCCTCCTGGATGGCTGGATTGGTAGAGCATGTGACTTTTGATCTCCTTGAGGTTGTAAATTCAAGCCCCGCACTGGGTGCAGAGAAAAAAGAAAAGAGAAGAGAAGAGAAGAGAAGAGAAGAGAAGAGAAGAGAAGAGAA